>NC_050444.1:5584147-5884147 GCF_903995425.1 Onychomys torridus
TTTATATATGGCATATATAAAAAGGACCATGGAAATAGAAGCTGGTGATATCTTAAATGCAAAATGGTGCCTATATGTAGAACTGGAGGCTTCAGAAGTACAGGAGGGAAAGGTGTTTTGACAAACAGTTATCAATGATAAACAACCTAAATTAAAAATAAAATTATATGGGATTAAGGTTGAAGGATTATTAGATTCTGATGCTGGATATATCTATAATTTCACAAGCATCCTGGGATCCCAACTGTCCTCTACAAGAAGTCTCCACTCAATTTATAGGCATTTGAACCTTATCTCAAGTAAAACAGAGTGTAGAATGGATTAAATGTATACAGTCATGAATTGATGGGGAAGAGATTTGTTACAACAATGATAAGCTCAAATTGGTATTCCTACAATTTCAGGAACAGCTTGTAACTGATGTTTAAATTGGGATATATTCATGGAAAGAGCATCAGAAAAAATTAAAAGGATAGGTCACAGGCTATGCAGATTGTACAAAAACAAGGTAGAATAGAAATTGGCTATCCAAATTTAGAGTAGAGGTCACTGCTGGTAGCCCAATTTTATGTCAATATTTTGTAAACCATCCACTAAAAATGATACATAAACAATTTCCTCAATATATTATTTATCATTATATGAATGATATTTTATTGGCTGCTTCTGATACAGATATTTTAGAAAAAATATTTAATGTAGTACAAAAATAAATTTACCCTGTTGCAGATTACAAATTTCTCCTAAAAAAAAAAATACAAAGAAGAGATTATCTTAGCTATTTAGGCTATAAATTAAGTAAACTGAGAATTCAGCTACAAAAGATACAGATTAGGAGAGATCAACCACATACTTTTAATGATTTTCAAAAATTATTGGGTGATATTAACTCATTGCAGCCTACAATTGGATTGTCTACTCAAAAATTAACTAATTTGTTTCAGATTTTGCAAGGTGACTCAGATTTAAACAGTCCAAGATAGTTTACAACTGAGGCTGAAAAACTAGCCTTGGTAGAACATAAATTACAAAATGCTTACATGGATAGATTAGACGTTATAAAGACATGCTTGTTAAACAGAAGGGGGATATGAGGACCCCCCAGAGATAGACTGAATAATGCCCTAGTAATTAAAATTTTTTAAACGCTAATGAAGCAGGAACAAAATTGAGTTATGAAAAGATTGCTGAATTGAGTCAGCCCATGTATTATAAATATTTTAACAACAAATAGTCCAGGGAAAGTGTTAAGTTAGGGCCAAGGTTTCCACAGGAGATGTTTGCAACAACTAATCCTTCCAACCTGGGGCCAGCTTAAGAGTTTGTGTGACAAAGGAGAGATGATACTTCACATGACTCACAAGCACAAGCCTCTGAATGCTACAAACTTATTTCTTGCCATGCTTTCCATAGTAACAGAGCAGGTAAAAGGGATGGATCATAATTATTGGGCTTATATCCCCAATTCTCCAATTAACATAGCAGTAAGTTGGGGAGATAGAAATGTTCCTGTAGTGGGTAATGAATCTTCTTGGCTACCTTGGTCCTTATGACAACTAAGGTTTCACTTAGCCAATGGAGAAGGGTAAAGTGATTGACAATTATACTGTTGGAGTACAAGGAATTCCTATTTGATTGGGAAATGGAATTCAATGCCTAAAAATTACCTATCAAATATGGCTATCCATGGTCAATACTACACAAGATTATCATAATAAGTTTTATATGCTTCATGTGTCTGGTTTTAAAGGACAAGAGATTAGTGCTACAGGTCCATAAATCTACCTTTCTGTGAGATGAGGGTTACCAACAAAGAATCTGACTGGGTACACTGGCAACAGTGTAAGAGTGAGAAACCTTGAGTGCTAATTTATATCTCCCAAGGAGACATCATTGATTGGAGACTTCACGGCACCCCTCAAGGAAATGTTCTCACTCAGAGTTAAGATGGAAATGGTATAATATAAATGGAACTGTGGAAATCAGTGCTTCTATTAATGAACCTATTCGGTGTCATGGAGTTGGAATGGCAAGTCCTCCTACAATTTGGTGATTCAATTCAGACTAACTTGTTGAAAGTGGGCAAATGCCTTCCACCCTCTTAAGGTATGGAAAGGAAAATTAAACATTAAAGATGATAAGTACACCTTGTCTTTTAGACTAAATCAAAGCCATCCTATTATGGCATGTGTACCATTGCCTTACTTGCTATTAAAGGGGCCAGTACAATGGCACCCAAATAATTACAGCAACACTTAGGAATGGTGTACTCTTCATACCTGTGTTAATTCTAGTATGTTTTTAAATTTGACCTTTGAAAGTTTATATATTCTTAGAGCAAGGCCATCAATCTGTATACCAGTGAGGTTGTCAAGGCCATGGCAAGACTCTCCTGTGATGATCCTGGTACAGAAGCTTGCTGAAAGAATATTAAAAAGAACACATTGAATGGTTGGACTGGTGATTGCAAGTTATGATGATTGACAGCTACAACAGTAACCAATGAGTGACACTTTATAAAGAAATCCAAACCACTAAATTCATTAGATACTGGCATGGACATTCAAAAAAACTTTGGACTAAACAAAATAAAATCAATAATGAGACAGTAAATAAATTAGCTGAATTAAGGCAAGATGTTGTATTATTAGAGTATCATAAATTTTAAAGGAGCATATAAAACTAAAATGTAATTGGAATGTTTCTTGTTATTGTATCACACCCTTAAGATTTAAATGAAAACAAATATGATTGGGAAAAGGTTAGGATGCATTTGTTGGGACACTCTAATTCTACTCAAATGGTTTTTGACTTACAGAAAGAAATCAAAGAAACTTACAGAAAAGTCACCTGATACGACAGGAATGCAAATTATGGAAAGTCTAGCAGACACTACAGCCTCATTGAGTCCTACGGATCATGTTAATAGACTTCTATCCTGGCAGGGGTTGCCCTTGTGTTAGCTATAGTGACTCTGGTGGCTTTCAAATGTGTTTTGGTGTACTTGTGTAAGATTGTAAGACAAATAGATAGAAAGATGGCTATATTTGCTATAAGGTTGCATAACCTATAAGATAGTTGTTTTTTTTTTTTAATAAAAGGGGCATCTGTGGTGGCATTCCTGCTGAGCTGCACCTGGCCTGGCTCCAGAGAGTAGCACCTGCCCTAATCCAGCTTTTGTTTAGCAGACACCTTTTGTTTCCCTTGATGCCCTCCATGTGAATTTTGTCTCAGAGTTTCCCAAGGATACAAAGGCTTATGCAAAAGTTGGTTCAGGAAACCTGGAAAACCATGGTACCCAAGAAAGCAAGGAATTTGCACTTGGCATTGTATTGTTGGGAGCTCCTTTCAGGTTGTTTTGAACATACAGAAACTGTATATGGACGGAAACAAAAATGCCCAAGGCCAAGGGAAGATGCTTCAGTCCTTTGAGACTGGACCCCCCTGCAGCCATGAAAGACCAAATTCATTCTTAAGATGCCTCTGAGTCTTCATTCCATGGATCCATGTGAACCCACACACCCATCTTGCGACACACAGTTACACTGGTTCTGATCTCTGCAGTCCTACATGTGCTTGCAATCTAATACAGCTATCATCTGCAGAAACCACCAGTATGCTAGTCTATTATGCACAATATTTACCTTATAAAAGCATCTCATTTTGTGTAGCAATCACAGCTACCTATGATTATTTTATTACCTAGGACACCATTTTAATAATGTAGTAAGTATATGTTATTCAGGCAGAAGTTTCTGTGCAAGCAGTATTCTCGTTCTCTCTCTCTCTCTCTCTCTCTCTCTCTCTCTCTCTCTCTCTCTCCTTTTTAGAAATATGTGTGCTAGCATTTCTCATTAATCAGCTGCCATTGTTTTGGGCATTCACTCACTGTATTGACAAGGTCACAGCTGCAGGAAAACCTGCATGCTGTGAAATTTTTCATTTCCTTTCCATACTTAACTATTGTGAAGCATATAAAAGCTGCACCTGGGTTCAGATTGTGACTATCATAGTGAGTGTGATTTGGGGAGCAAGGGGAAACATATTTGAGGTTAGTGATAGAACTGAGCTACCTAAGTAGAAATTGTTCTTATTTAAAAATCACTACATTCTCAGTCCTTTTGACAGATGTTATTTTGAAAAAGGATCTAATAAGCTGCCCAGTTGTTGAACTAGCTGTGTAGTCCTGACTAGCCTTGATACTTGTAACCCCCTTGCCTCAACTTCCCAAGTGATAGGAAATCACAACATGTCCACACGGTTGGGCTTGTCCGGCAGACTGCCTAGTTATTTCTGGTTCAAAATAGCCATTTCCAGGTCAGAACATCTCGCGTGGCTAGGACTCTGTGGCTTTACTTGGTTGCGTAAAGTGTGCGCGGCCATGTAATTTATGCACATGCGTGGAGCAGCCACATGCGGTCCTGTACGCATGCACAGCCCACTCTTTAAAAAGCCGGCACCATTTTGCACAGGTCTCTCTTCTTCTTCTTCTTCTCTTCTCTCCTCTCCTCACTCACGCGTGTGCTTCACACAGGCCTGTCACCTCTATCCTCTATCCTATGTTAATAAACAGCTCTTCTGTGGATTTGTTGTGTTCGAGATGTGTTCCTCTCAGGGTAAGAGCCCGCCTAAATAACTAACATTGGTGCTGTGAGGGAATGGGTGCTTCCGGGCGCTCTGCCCCTGGAAACCCGGGAACCAGAGATGGAAACTCTGTGCTGCACAAACCGGGAACTCTGCTCCGTTCGCGACAGATCAATCTCCATTAGCCTGGTCACAGAAATCCGCATGCAACACCGCTGCTCTGATTGGTGAGTTTTCCCCTTTCAGCTAGCGTAAATGGTTTCCTGAATCCGTGAGAACAACCGTTGAGCATCCGGCACCTCACTGGTTATTCTTGAAACTGGGGGGGGGGGGGGCGACACACGGTCTCCACTGGCTATGGTCGGCCCCATGGCAGGCCCAAATTTCCAGCCACCTCCCACATCTGCAGCTTGAGATTTTTTGCGATAGGACCACATACCGTTGGGTGCGTCCTGGGACTGTGTGAAGCTGGCATATTCTTCACGCTTGATGGGGCGGCTGGGCATTAAGGGCTCCCGGGGAGTCCTTGCTTCACACAGTGGGGCCCCCGCTTATCAGCTGATGAGCTGATAAGGCAGCTTGTGCCCAAGATCTGTCAGGCCTCCAGGAGGTCTTAGCTCTAGATCACGTTTATTTTTTTAATTTTTTATTTTTCTGCCTCTCTGCTGCAGACATGGGAAATAAGGCTTCCAACTCAATCAGTCCTAACTCTCCCTTAGGCTGTCTTCTTGCTTAAAGATTCCTAAGCTCTGTACTGAGAGATGGCCCAAGTATGCTTTAAAAATAATTAAAAATCCCAATCTTTTATGGGAGTTATCTAATTCTGGCCAGCGAACAGGCAAATGGAAAGAGTTGCTCTTTATCTTAGCTTTCTCTCTCTCAGTAAAGCTCTAGAAAGGTAACCATGGCTTGTGATTCTTCCGCCAACCAGCACCTACCTCCAGCTAGCCGCTGCAGGTGGTGGCCAGCCATGAGAAGCGCGGCTTTCCACTATTGACACCACCACGATTTTTCACAGTGAATCTGCTGTTCTAATGGCTGAAATCTGAGCTATATGTTTGCGACAGACAATCCCAGGGGTTGTCCTCAGGTTGTGCTGGCAATGGCAGGCACATTTTTTGCTCCCAACGAGAAGAAGCAAAAATGTCATCTGGGGTCTACCAGGTGGACCCACGGCAGCGCAGTCACAGCTCTTCCCATCCCTTGATGAGGGGTTGGGGCTGAACTGATCTTAGATCTTACTTCATTCTCGGGATGCCTGAGTTGAAGTCTGATCCCGGTTTGTTTGTTTGTTTGTTTTTTCATTTTTTTATTTTCCACTCAGCTACAGCCATGGGACAGAGGGTGGATACCTCCCACTTACATTGGCAGATGGGGTGGGTACTGGTAAATCTGGCAACTTAACAGCTTTGCAGTACCGGTAAACCTGACCGCATAACAGTGTGGCAGGTACTTCAGCCAGCGAACGGGAAAATAAGAGTTGCTTCATCTCCAAGCTTTCTGCTAAAGCTCTAAACCCTTTCTTTCCTTTCCCACTAAGGTGTCTGCCACGTGTAACCTTTTCTGTCTGACTTCCGTGCCGGCGGTGGGCAGGCTCAAATGCTAGGGCTTGGGCGGTTTCTAAGACTCACCCTAACTCACCTTAACTCCACCCACTCATTCTCAAACTGCCTTGAGAACCACAGACAGGTCTAAAAGCAGCTGAGATCTAAACAATTAAGTTTACAATAATCAGGATGGCTCCTAAGCCAAAAAAAATCAGCTTATAGCCTCAGGCAAGTCTTCCAAAGGATCAGTTTACAGTCTCCCTACTGGCAGATCTTCCAAAAGCTGTCCCTAAGCCACCAATCTTCAGGAAAAATTCAGGACACAGAGTAAAATCCATCTCTTGTTCCCAGCTAAAAGTTAAGTATCTGGAGAGCAAGGCTCCTGACCCCATGGGCAAAAGAGTCATCTGTGGCGTTTAAGGTGTGCCAGGGAAGAGATAAAAGCCCAAAAGCAAAATTGCCAAATGCTGGCACTCGCTGACTCCCGAAAGCTGTTGGGTCCCTGTTTTAAGTGAAAAAGGTCATGGGCTAGCAAATGCCCTGCCCATCAACAGCCTTGGCCTTGGGTTGCCTAGAAAGACAACCAGTCAGCTGACTGCCCCCAGGAGCCAAGATGCAAGCTAAGACCTCCAGCAAACCTAGGCTTGGCTACAGACACAGCAGGGAACCCAGAACTCATCAGGGAAGTGATCAGTTTCTTTCCTTCTGGACACCAGAGCCATTGACTCAGTCCTGGGAGTTTTAGGATGTCACTCCTCCTTTCTATTGTCGGGAACAGAGGACAGCCTTATTTACCTCACCAGATTTAATTGTACTTTCAGAGTTACTTAATGAGAAAGATTTCCAACTAAGATAAGAGCTCATTGTCTCACTTTAAAGTTACCACCTGTGTTTCTCATGTGCATACAGATAGGGCCATGATGTTTGCCTTGTCCCTAATTCAAAAAAATAAGTTCTCTTTCACTCTCAAGCTCCAGAGGACACCAGGATCCACTGCCTTGTTACCAATTCCAGAGGAATAAGGTATCACCCCTTCCTTTCCCAACTAGGGCCACACAGGGCCGGAGGCAAAAGGGACCATCAAAATATCCAGGCGGTAAGGATATAACAGTCTATCACTATTCAGTACTCAGCAACTGATCACCTGTGTAAATGCTAAACTAACAAAAAACAAACAGGTGCCTTAAATAAACTACCTTAAATAATGCTTGTCTCAGGTAAAAATCAAGCAGAGTACTAAAACATCACAGCGACCTTTTTAACATGTCTCCAGACAGGCCAGATCTACCTCAGATAAATGTCAACTTCAAAAACAAAATAATAATGAGTCTTTTCTCTAAGCGTTTTATGTCACCAGTGTCCTGTTAGACAGAAGGTTCCCAGCCACACCATGAAGGACAGACAGCTGCAGAACAAGGCATGACAGAACTTCATCCCAGGACCAGCCACACCATGAAGGATGGACACAGCTGCAGGACTTCATCCCAGGACTTCAGGAGCCAGCTTCCCCATCTACCCCCAACCAATGCCCACCATTCAGCCTGAAGCAGTCTTTGAGAAAAACAGTGTCCCATACCCATCCATCCACATTTTTTTTTCTTTTTTTAAGAACAAATAAGTCAGGAATGATAGAAAATTACAACATGTCCACACGGTTGGGCTTGCCCGGTGGACTGCCTAATTATTTCCAGTTCAAAATAGCCATTTCCAGGTCGGACCATCTCGCATGGCTAGGACTCTGTGGCTTTACATGGCCGCGTAAAGTGCGCGCGCGGCCATGTAATCTATATGCATGCGTGGAGTAGCCACATACGGTCCTGTACACATTCGCGGCCCACTCTTTAAAAAGCTGGTGCCATTTTGCACAGGTCTCTCTTCTTCTTCTCTTCTCTCCTCTCCTCACTCATGTGTGTGCTTCACACAGGCCTGTCACCTCTATCCTCTATCCTCTATTAATAAACAGCTCTTCTGTGGATTTGTCATGTTCGGGACGTGTTCCTCGCAGGGTAAGAGCGCCGCCTAATAACTAACACCAAGTGCTGAGATTATAGGCATGCACTACCATGTCCGGTCAACACTGTCTTACAGAGATAGCCATAGACAAGATGGATCTGGGAGGCTAGAGACCAGAAAAGTTAGGCCCTGTTATCCTATGAGGCAAGAATTGCTTGAAGTAGACAGATCAAACTCTGCACCCGTGCCCAAAATTCCTCAGAAATTAATCAGAGCCTTGGCTCCATAATTTTAAGGTTATGTAAAAAAGTCTGTGAGATGGTACCAATATGCTAGCCACAGGACTGTAACTTTAAAAAAAGACAAAGACTATTCTGAAATATCTGTAAATGTAGAAAGTACACTTCAGATAAAGGCTCAGATAAGGACTTTCTGAATAGGACTCTGCCATCAGAAAATAGTAGCAATAACCAAGAGTTGGAACATCATGGAGTTAGTGGCTTCTTTATAGCCAAGGAAACTGTTTATTGACAGAACAGGCAGCCTACAGAACAGGAAAGACTTTTCCAACCATACATCTGACAGAAGAATAGTGTCTAGAATGCAAAGAACCCCCCAGAAACTAAACATCTAAAGTAAATCACCAATTAAAAAGTGGGCTATGAAATGAAACAAAGTTCTCAGAAGAAATAAAAATGGATAAGAAATGTCCTTAAAAGTGTTCACCATCCTTAACCATCAGAGAAATGAAAATTATTTATCTGGGCCCCACCTCTCTCTCTCCAGACTCCGTCCTCAGTAAACCCGCCAAACAGCAGTTCCTCCCCCAGAGCTACTCAAGACCACACCTACAGGATATTTAAATTGCCCCCTGGAGAATAGCCACATGCTTTTTCCAGGTCTCCTCTCTTGCTCACATCTCTGGAGGCCGGGAAAGTCACCCAGGAATGTTTTTGCCCAATTAACTTCGTCTTTTATTTTTAATTCAGCTTGACTCAGCTTACTGCATTTGCAGAGAGACTTAAAATTGGGTTATGGAAACCTTTTATCTTGGTGCATTAGCCAGGGAGGAATTGAGTTTTTTCTCGAATCTCCCCTCCCCGCTCCCCACCCCTTGGCCACCTGGAAAACTGCTCCTCTCCTTACACCCGCTCTCTGCCAGACTAGATCAGTTTTCAACCCAGTAAGTTGCTCATTCCAAGGTCCAGGACCCCTCCAAATTTGGGGGGTACCCCACATAGACACAGCTGTGCCAGGGACAACCCAACCTGTTCCCACTCAATCCAGTCCTCCCTGGATGCCTGGGATGCTAGGACATTCAGGCTTTGGATCTTCCTCTACCCACAGGATCCAAAAGCTTATCCCAGTGGACACATTGCTTTAGATTTTGGGTTCCAGCACACACTTGTGAAATAGACAGTTGAGAGTCTAAGCCAAACACTCCTGGGGAGTCTTTTACAAAATCTGTTCAAGTTGGGGCTATCCAATAGCATATATCCTGAATGCCTGATTTCCCTGTGCACTAAGTCCCACCATATGCTCTTGATAACCAGTCAAGATGGCCACCAGAGGGAATATTTGAATTTACCATCTTTCATGATCTTGAAAATTTTTGCCAGCATGGAGATAAGTGGTCAGATCTGCCCTCTGTCCATGGTTCTTGGGTTCTGCATTCCCACCTTTCCTTCAGCAGCCATTGTCCCATGCTCAGGACTTGTTGGATAGGGTTGCAGCACCCCACTCATCTGGGAACTGGAACCCTGAACATTCCATCCTGACCATGCTGCCAGAGACACTAGCCCTTCCTCCACTGCCCCCAAACCCTGCCTCTCCATCCCCCTTCTACATTGCCACATGTTCCATTCTGTGGCCAACATCCCTTCATTTATCCACCTCTCCCCCAACTTCCTGGACAAAGGTAGAGAACCAACTTCCTCCTCCTTATCTGTTTTCCTCTGTTTCCCTCTCTCCCACTCCCACTACCCCTCCCTATCCTTCAATGCCACAACCCTCACCCTGGTCCCCTTCCACTCCACTCGCTGGCTTACCTGCCTCCTGAATCCTCTCCTGTATCTATTCATACACAGTCTAGGTAGATTCCTGCCCTCCTCTGCCCTCTCTGAGAGGTGGCTGGAATCAATGGAATTGTTTGAGTCCATGCCCCCTTCTCCCTTCAGGACCTTTCACAAATAGAGAGGTAGTTGGGTTCCTTTTCTGCTGATTCTTCTATTTATATCAAGGAGTTTTGTTATCTGTCTCAAGTCTGTGATCTGACCTGGCATGACCTCTATATCATCCAGGCCTCCATGCTCACTCCAAGGAGCGAAGAAGAATTCAGGCAGCAGTGAGACAGTGTGCAGACCAAACCCACCTAGTGGACAATACAGTGCCTGTGGGTGACATGGCAGTGCCAGCTACAGAGAGCTACTGGGGTTATCAGCCAGGTCAAAATGGCCACCAGAGGAGGGACCTTGTGGTCTGCTGCCTCCTTCAGGGTATGGAAATGGTCTCAGACCAAAGTTCTTAATTTTGATAAGCTCTGAGAGATTCTACTGTGAGCTGATGAAAATCTGGCCATTTTTCTAAATCAATTCCAAGAAACAATGGTTCATTAAACTTGTCTTGACCCAGCCTCCCCAGGAGGAGTCATAGTCCTGGGCACACATTTCATTTCTCAGTCAGCACCAGATATTAGAAAGAAATTTAAAAGGGATAAAGAAGGTCTCCAAACCCCATACAGGAATTGGTGAAAATGGCTTTGAAGGTTTTTAATCCTTGAGAGGAGGCAGCTGACTCTTCCCACAGGCTCAGCTGCAACAGAAGGCTGCTACACTCCCAACTCATACCTTGGCAGCTGCCCTGAGACTACTGGCACTCCCATAAGGGGGACAAGGGAAGCGCATGAGGCTCCATCCCATTGGAACACAGCCCAAGTCAACTCTGCCAGAAGCCTGCTTCAAATGTGCCCAGGAAGGCCACTGATCCCAGGACTTCCCTGACCCTCAGCCACCAATGAGGCCATGCCCTGTCTATGGACAGCCTGGACACTGAAAATCAGAATGCCTCCACATGGGCTAGTCCTCTATGCCATGCCCAGAGGTCCAGCCTAAATAACACCAGCCTTTGAGACTCTTCCAGCCTCCAAACTCCTCATCCTGACAAGGACTACATTTAGTGACTCACATTGCCCTCACCAAGCCTATGGTGAAGCTCCAGGTAGCAGACCCTACCATGTACAGATGGCAGCCATGCTTAAGAGCCCTAGCAGCAGTAGCTGAACTCACCTAGGAGGATCTCAACATTACCCTGTTCCAGCCAATCATGATATACTCAACCCAATGCTTCTCACACCTTCTGAGTCATTCTTCTCTCTCCCTCCTTGGGCCCTCACAAGTCCAAGTATTTCACTTACTGTTTCCAGAAAAAAAACCAAATTACCTTGGCCTCCAGCCCTTTCCTAAACCTTGGAACCCTCCTTCCTGTCCTTTCCTCCTCTGATACCTCCTCTCACTCCTGCCCAGAAGCTGTGGAGGTCTTATGCTCACCATGGCCTGGTCACCTAGACCAACCTGTCACAAACCTCCAACTCACCCTCTTTGTTGATGGAAGCTCTCTTATAGACAGACCAGGAAACTGCTAGGCAGTGTATGCAATGGTCACTTACACTAAAACAGTTGAAGTGACCCACCTGCCAATGGGGACCTCTTCACAAAAAGGGAATAATCACCTTGACTAGAGCATTCCAGATAGCCAAGGGTCAATGAGCTAACATTTATACTGACTCTAAATATTCCTTTTTAATAGCCCATAACCATTCTGTCTTATGGAGGGAAAGAGGCTTCCTTACTACCAAGGAACTATTACCCATAGTTAATGGACCCTTTATAGCAAAGTTCTTGGAGGCCCTCCAGCTCCCTGCAGAAGTAGCCATAGTCAACTGCCAGGGACACCAGTCCTTCAAGAACCCAGTGGCCTGAGACAATGCCAAGGCTGACCCAGTAGCCCAAGAATTGGCCTCCAGCTCCTCTGGATCAACAGAACATATTTTGGTTTTGACACATTCCTATCAACCCTATCAACCAGAGGAGAGGGATGAACTCCTGAATAAAAGGTACCATGCAGACAAAGGATAGATGGGTCTACTTAAATAACCACCTCATCCTCCTTCAGGACCAGGCACTGTCCATCATTTCAGACATCCACCAGACCTTACACATAGGCCCCAAAGCCCTGTTCCATTTCTTAGAGCCCCTCTTTGACCCCACAAATCTTCAAGCTCATATTTTACAGGTTCATTCCTCTTGCTAGATGTATATTAAAGCTAACTCACAGGGGGCCCTCCAGATATGTCAGCCCCTGCACCAGCTTTGAGCCCACCAACCAGGTGAGAACTGGCAGGTTGACTTCACCCACATGCCCATTCATAAAAAGCTTTATTACCTTCTAACTCTTGTTGACACTTGAGTCAGCCTTGGCATTGTCTCAGACCACTGGGTTCTTGAAGGACTGGTGTCCCTGGCAGTTGACTATGGCTACAGAATGGATAGAGGCATTTCCCACCTCTAGGGAAACAGCAGATATAGTGGCTCAGGTACTCCTTGAACACATCATCCCTTGGTTTGGCATGCCACAGAGCATCCAAATGAACAATGGACCAACCTTCACTTCAAGTGCCATGGAGCTCATGTCAGAAGCTCTCAACATCTAGAAATTCCAAATCCCCTACCATCCACAATCTTAGGAAAGGTTGAGGGCAAATGGACTCATCCAACTACTCACCAAGCTTTCCATTGAACTCAGGGTATCTTGGCCCTCCCTTGTCCCCATGGCCCTTACCTACCTCTAGGCCAACCCACACTCTCCTACAGGCCTAAGCCCTTTTAAGCTCCTTTACAGAAGGCCCTTCATCCTCAATCACCACCTCCTGGGCCAGCCCCCACCTCCATGGCCAGGTGCCTAGCCTACCTCTCCCTTCTGAGTTCACATGCTGAGAGTTATCTCCCTCCTCCCATGCCAAAGGACCCATCTACCCCTGAGCCCACCCTACTCTCTTCAAGGGACTGAGTGAGTACTCCTCAAACAGCTATCTCCTAAGCCTCTAGAGCCCCAATGGACAGGACCCTACACTGTGATCCTCACCACCACTTCAGCTGCCAAGCTCCTGGGACATCAATGCTGGTACCATCTCTTCAGGTTCAAGCAGGCACCTATCCAAGAAACATGGTCTTTACAGCAACTGGGACCCTCCACTCTCTGGTTTTGAAGAGCCTATCAGCTTTTCTACCATGCCCATTCATCTGTGTCAGTACAACCAGGGCATTTCTCCATTCCATTCTTACTGGCAATCTCCACTCTCCCCATGGCTAGCCACATTCATAGGGCTGGTGATATTTTCTCTCCTAATAACCTGCCTTCTCCAATTCCTCCAAAAACAGATTCCTGATGTCTCCAGGATGGCAGCTAACCAAATGCTTCTTCACCCACACCTCCCACTGAGCATGAGCCCACTGACTCCCAACTCCTGCTCCCCACATTGTCCCATGACAGCAAGAAGTAGATAGACTTGAACTGGCACCTATATACCCAAAAGAATTGGGAGGTTTAGCTGAGCCCCATATCTCCCTCTCCAGACTCTGTCCTCAGAAAACCCACCAAACTGTGGCTCCTCCTTCAAAGCTACCTAAGACTGCACCTACAGCATATTTAAACTGCCCCCTAGAGAATGGCATGTGGTTTTTCCTGGTCTCTTCTCCTGGTCACATCTCTGGGGGCCAAGAACGTCACCCAGGAACATTTTGCCCAATAAGCTTTGTCTTTTATTTTTTAATAAAATAAAATTTTCATCCTGATTTGGTTTATTGCAGTGGTGGAGGGACTTAATATTGGGGCAGAAAAACCTTTCATTAATACTACCTTAAGATTTCATCTTACCAGTCAGAATGGCTACTATTAGGAAAACAACTGAAGCCAGGCAGTGGTGGTGCACACCTTCTATCCCAGCACTTGGGAGTCAGACACAGGTGGATTTCTGCTGTGGATATCGCTCTGTATAAATAAAATGCTGATTGGCCAGGAAGTATAGGCGGGACAAGGAGAGAGGAGAATTCTGGGAAGTAGAAGGCTGAGAGAGAGAGACCTGCCAGCCACTGCCATGACAAGCAAGATATAAGGTACAGGTAAGCCACGAGCCATGTGGCAAAGTATAGATGAATAGAAATGGGCTAAATATAAGAGTAAGAGCTAGACAATGGTAGGCCTGAGCTAATGGCCAAGCAGTTTAAATAACATAAGGGTCTGTGTGTTCATTTTACAAGTGGGCTACCAGACTGCTGGGGCTTAGTGGGACCTGGAGAAAAGCTCTCCAGCTACAGATTTCTATGGGTTTGAGACCAATCTGGTCTACAGAGTGAGTTCCAGGACAGCCAGGGCCGCATAGAGAAACTTTAGCTAAAGAAGAAGAAGAAGAAGAAGAAGAAGAAGAAGAAGAAGAAGAAGAAGAAGAAGAAGAAAAGAAAAGAAAAGAAAAGAAAAGAAAAGAAAAGAAAAGAAAAGAAAAGAAAAGAAAAGAAAAGAAAGAAGGAAGGAAGGAAAGAAGGAAGGAAGGAAGGAAGGAAGGAAGGAAGGAAGGAAGACAGATGAAATCAACTGAGATTTGTAGTGTTGCAAGCTTTTAATTCCAGCACTTAGGAGGCAGAGGTAAATAGATCTCTGGTTCAAGGCCGGCTTGGTCTACAAAATGAATTCTAGAATAAACTTACACAAAGAAATGATAAAAAAGAAAAAGAAACAGAAAGAAAAGGGAGGGAGGGAGGAATGAAAGGAAGGAGGGAAGGAAGGAAGGAAATGAAAAGGAAGAACTGACAAAAATACTGGCAAAGATTTGGGAAAAGGGAAACCTCCATGCACAGGTGGAAGAATGCAAACAAGTGCCACAGCTATGGAAATCAGTGTAGGTGTTCCTCAAAACTCTAGGTCTAGCATATGACCCAGACATATACCTCCTGGACATATGCTAAAGGACTCTACTCCCACTTCAGAGACACTTGCTCATCTATGCTTACAGCTTCTCTAGTCACAATACTTAGGACATGATAACATGTCCCTGACAGACAGATAATGAATGTGTTACCAACACACAGTAGAATTCTCCTGAAAGAGTTCTCCTGAAGAAAACTGAAATCATGGAATTTGCAAGAAAATTGATGAAACTGGTGGACAATATACTGAGGGTGGTAAACCAGACTCAGAAAAACAAACATTGTGTGATGTTACTCATGTGTAGATTCTAGCTTGAGATTTGTGTTTAATTTGAAGTACCTATGTATCCAGGAAACCAGAACTGGACCACTGGTGGGGAGAGAGAAGAAAGGTCATAAGGGAAAGAGGATAGGAGAACACAGGTGATATGAAGATGGAAAGGGGAAATAATGGGAGTACGTTGAGGTGGAAAGAAAGGAAGAAAGGTAGAGCAGAAGAGGAGTAGGAAAGGAATAACTAACACGAAGAATATTTGAAAAAACATGTAGAAACTTTTATAAGCTTAATATATATATATATATATATATATGTAAGTATAGATAGATAGATAGATATTCATATAAAAGAGGTTTTTAAGTTTGATTTTTAATTATGAATATCTGGGAAGCAAACTTGGGTCCACACTGCTGAGCCATCTCTCCAGGCCCATATCAAAGAGTTCTTCTGGAGTTTGGACTTTGGGGAGGAGCCAAGAACGCTCCTCCCCAAAGTCATAGATTGCCAAATAAAAAGCCCAGAGCCAGGTATGAGTAGCTCCCTACCAGGAGCATAGCACTAAGGTGTTTGAGCTAACAGAGCTCCAGAGAAACTAGGAATGTTAAGCATGCAAGATTATCTTTCCAATGAAAAATCTGTTCTTCCATCTGGATAGATCAGAAATGGAAGTGATTAACAGCCTGGTGATCTGCATTATCTGTTGGGCCAGGCCATATCAAGCTTTTGAGCTCTTACAATCATGAGTAGAGGTGGCTGGTGATCTTAATGACCATTATAGCCAGAGACTCCCCCAAGCTCCTAAAACCAGGACCAGAGATGGTTATAACCCAAATGACCTCACACTATATATATGACAGAGATCAGGCAAGACACTTAGGCCCTTAAACTAGTACAGGTGTGCTTCTTCCTACTGGCTAGCTTTCACACTACCAGAATCTACTATGTAGTTTCCTGGGGTATGAGGGAGTTATCAATTGTTATATTTTAAAAATAGAATGATGGTGGCCTTTGCAGGTGGAGCCAAGGGGCACAGCAGAAAGTCACTCACACCATGCAGGTGGCACCCACATGGTAAGTTTTATTAAGTGGGGAAGAGAGTGGGGAAGAAAGAAAACAGATAGGGCCTGAGGAGAAAAAGAGAAGAGAAAGAGAAGGGGGAAGAAAGGAAGAGAGGCGGTGCATGGGACTTTGTGGCAAGAGAAAGAAAGGGAGAGTGATGGGGAAGGGGTTTTCTCTTAAAGGGGACTTTCTGTATGATGATGTTGTCAGGATTCTGGGCAGGCCAAGGTATTTCATGCTTATTGGTTGGGTCTCCAAGGGACAGTCTAAATGCTAACATCAATAGTTCTACCCAGAAGTAAACCATGTAAACTACAATAATGACCAGCATGGCAATATATGTCCATGAGTGCAATAATGGCCATGAATGATATAGTAGTAACCAACTATTTTCTGATTGAATTTAAGGCTTCCTCTGCAAGATAAAATGCATGTCTCATACTGTAAATCTAACAAAGAAGCCAAGGTTGGGGAGTTTAAGGTCCCAGGGATGAACCTAGTATTATTGCTCTGCTAAATGAATGTAGTATCAAATTGCCCTCTAAACTTATCTTTCTATACTCAGAGATTAGTGTAGCTCTCAGGCCTCATCAGAGATGTTTCTTTTTGAAATGATCTAGATTTAACACACAAACTCACAATTGATTAACATGCAGAGAATAAATATTTGTAGTGTGCTCAGCCACATATCACACACCAATATCATACTATCCCCTTAAAGTCTCAGGGACTGTGGAGGAAGAGGGAGAAAAAGGTGGTCAGAACCAGACACTGGGAAAAACTGACGAATGTCTTCTGGGCATGACAAGACCACTGCACTCATGAACTCACAGCAGGTATGGTTGTCTTCACAAGATCAAGTCATTTAATATTTTAACATGGACAGAGGAGGGGCTTCCAAGCCTCTACTCCTGGGTGAGTAGCTATTGACAGATGGTGGTTTCTTAGGGAGGGAGAATGAATTTTCTTTAAGGGAGTGACTGCTGATTAGTCAACTATACTCCAGTAGATGTCCCTGTATCCATAAATGTATGAGCAGAAAAATTAAACTCAGATGCTTATTTTTTTAAGGACACAAACTTGCAAGCAGATAAGAAGGTGAAGGTTGGATCTGGGAGGAGTAAGGAGAAATGAATGCTGAATATGATCTAAGTACACTGTTTGCATGTATAAAATTTTCAAAGAATTAGCACAAATGTATTTTTTAAAGATAGAAAAGCTATTTTTCCAGACTCTAGTCATTAAATACAGCACATTTGGTATTCCCCTGCTTTACTTTGAAAGATATTACATACCTGTCTTACTGTCATTGACAGCTCTATCATAGCATGAGTTTATATTTTTATTTTGTGATTTATTAATTATTCAAGTTAAGGAAGTAAGGCCTTAAAACTCTGATGCATTTTCTCACTTACTGAAAGACTGGGAAATTATGAGAGAAAATGACTTTGCTGTATATTATAAAACTTTTGTTGAGGGGTTAGAAAGATGGCTCAATGGTTAAGAGCTCTTCCAGAGGTCCCAAGTTCAATTCCCAACAACCACATGGTGGCTCACAACCATTTATATGAGATTTGGTGCCTTCTTCTGGTATGAAGACATACATGCAGGTAGAACATCTTATACAAAAATAAATAAATGCTTCAAAAAAAACTTTTGTTGAGTTGGAAGGATGGCTTAGTGGTTAAGAACATTTGTTGTTCTTACAGAGGATCCAGGTTCAATTCCCAACACCTATCTGGCAGCTCACAACCCTCTGTAATTTCAGTTTCAGGTGATCATATATCCTCTTATGATCTATATGGGCACCATTCACACACACACACACACACACACACACACACACACAGTGTACATACATATGTGCTGACTAAAGACTCATACATATAAAATTAAAATGAACAAAGCTTTTAAAAAATACTTGCCATCACTATAAATTCTGAACATTTTTCACACTGTATCAATTTGATCAGTATCAGTAGAAATTAAAAATTTTGCTTTCCTATTGCTGTAGAAAGGGTCCTTCTTAGATTTTTCCCTCATCAATTTCACTGACATTGTCTTACTGTGGTGATCTAGTTGATAATGACCAAGGAAATTTTATGCTTGGAGAGGTCAATTTTCCTATCATATCTAAGAAGTTTAGGACAGCTCCTTTGCTCCCTGGGTCTGTCTGCTGCAGTTCTACTTAGCAGGGCATTGGCAGCTTAGTGCTATATTTGATAACAGGCTGGGAAGCATGATGGCGTGTCCACTGCCTAGTCTAGATACAGCTAAACCACAAAAGATTCTATTGGAGTACCATTTCTATCTTGTATGATGATAGACTGTAGGATACTTCTTAACTGAAAATGTAGTTCAGTTTCTTAATAAAAATTATGAGATTAAATGACATATTCATATGCCTTTGGATCTCAATTTTAATTAGCTATGGATAATGAAGGCTTGGATGTTCCAAAAAAAAGTCCATGTCTCCTGCTAATATTTTCTGTACATGTCCATAATTCTTCATGAATACCTCAGATGAATAGTTGTTTATACACATCACAGTGACATAATTATGCTACACATGTTCAGGTGACACAGTGTTTTCATAGACAGAGCTTGGTTGTGTTACCCCTCAGGTACATGTCTGTGTTCACACATATCTCGGGGCATCATTGTATTCATATACATCTCAAGTGCATGGGTATGTTTTGATATATCTCAAGTGGCACAGCTAGGTTATACATATCTCAAGTATACACATGGCTGCGCTTATATAAATTCCATTGTGTTATATATACATGCTTCCTATGACATATATTTACACCTCACTTGGAGGATATAACTTTGACCTTGCTGACATTTAGCAAAGAAAAATCAAGAGGACTTGGAAAAGTCAGAACAACTAAAAAATTAAAAACAAAAAAACACTCTTCTCCATGTAACATATTCAGTAGAAAATGCTTAGCTCTGCACAGTGTTACTATGCAATATTTTCTCAGCAGGACATTGAGCACAAAACAGACACAGCACTTTTCTCATGTAGGATATCCCTCTTCAAAGCCTGGTTCTAGTGTTCCTTGCTAACTTTAGTACGTCTTCTTCCATCCTCAGGTAATGGCACAATCTGTAATTCTGGTTGCATAGAAGGCTATGGGCTAATATGTCACAGTTCAAGAATGGAATATATATTAAATAGTAAAGCATCATGTCTGTTTAAGCTTACTGAGAAGATAGCCATGGAAGCAGGGTTACCCTCCTGCATTTTATACCCAAGTTTATTTATTTTAAAGTGTCCTCCAAGACCCCTTGTCCAGGGACAAGCTGGCCTCTGGCCCTATAATTAGGACCAGAGAAAAATGGTCCACGAGTAAAGAACCCGAGCCCTTATGAACAAAAGTAAATCTTTTCAGAGAAACAAACAAACAAACAAAAAAACCTTGCTCTTGAAAATAGGATGCTGTCTGATGCTGTCTCAAAACTCAATACACATATATTATTTTTCTCATAACCTATAAAGGCTCTGGTAAGTCTCATGTGAGGGGAGGTCATTCTGCCCAGAATCTCTTTATCAACTTGGGGTTCCACCTGATGGTCTCCAGTGTATTTCTCCACCCTCACTGTATGATTTAAATGCCTGATCTTATGCTTCTATTATTTCTCTATCCTTACTATTGTACTCTGTTACCTTTGATTGCTCTCTACTTATTAAACTCATCCAAAACCAAGAACAGTGATCATGTATCATTCTGTGTATGAAGCAAAGGAAAGTGAGTTCAAAGCCACAGTACCCCAGAATATGTACTTAGAGGTAGGGCTGCAACAGATATGATTCAGTAAAACCAAGATCATCAGGGTGGACTTATTCTAATGCAACTGATGTCCTGGTAAAAAAGGAGGAAACAGGATACACAGAGACACTAAGGATACTCACACAAAAAGAAAGTCATCTAAAGGCACAGGGTGTGGCCATCTATAAGCAAAGGGGAGGGGCCTCAAAGGAGCTAATTCTTTCAGTGCCTCAACTCCATAATTCAGCTTCCAGAGCTGTGAGACAAGAAATCTCTCCATTTAGGATGATGTTGGCTATGGTTCTCTCATATATAGCTTTTATTATGTTGAAATAATCTATCTAGACCTACTTTCTCTGGGACTTTTATTAAAAAGGCATGTTAGCTTTTGTTAGCCTTTTTCTGAGTCTATTGAAATGAACATGTGATTGTTGTCTTTACATCCATTTATGTGGTTAATCACATTTATTGACTTATGTGTGTTGAATCATTCATGTATTTCAGGGATAGAGTCAACTTAGTGATGATAGATCTTTTTTGATAAATGTCTGTAGTTCAATTTGTAAGAATTTTAGTAAGCATCTTTTAATCTTTGTCCACCAGGGACATAGATTTGGCTGTAGATTGTTGTTGTTGTTGTTGTTGTTGTTGTTGTTGTTGTATCTTTTCCAGGTACTGTAGTGATACTAGCTTCACAGCAGGAGTTTGGAGATGCTCCTTCTGTTTGCATTTCTTTTAATAGTGTAAGAAGGATTGGCTGTAGATCTTTGAATGCCTGGTACTCTGCTGTGAATCCATCTGGCCTTGAACTTTTTTTCATTTGGAAAACACTTTATTATTGTTTCAAATTCCTCATTTGTTACGGGTCTATTTAGGCTGTTAGTTTCTTGATTTCTCTTTTGAGGTTTAGCTGAATCTAGAAATGCATCCATTTCTTTAGGTTTTCCAACTTAAGTACAGGTTTTTTAAGTATTCCTTTCTAATATTCTGGATTTCTTGGGTGTTTATTGTAATGTTTCCTTCTTACTTTCTGATTATGCTAACTTGCTTCCTCTCTTTCTGTCAATCTTATTATCTTCTCAAAGAATCATCTCTTAGACTCATTGATACTTTGTATTGTTTTCCTTATTTCTATTTAATTCATTTCTGCTCTGATTTTTATTATTTCTTGCTACTGATTGGGTTTTCATTTTGTTTGTAATTGTTTTCCCAAAATGTTGGTTGTATCATTAAGTCATCTATTTGTGCTCTTTCTAGTTTTATAATGGAGCCTCATAGAGCTATAAAATTTCCTCATAAGACTACTTCAGTGTGTGCCAGATATTATTTGTGTTATGTTTTTGTTTTCATTTATTTCTAAGAAATGGTTGTCCACTCCAACTAAAAGACCTACTAACTGTAACAACCAGCATGGCATGCTTATCATAAGAGTGTAGTAGTAGCATACACAACTTTGTAATACCCAACAACTCTATATCTGGACTTACAACCTAATCAATGAGAGGAAAATTATGCCTGGTACTGAAAACCTAGCCAAATACCCAAGGCCAGAGAAATCATGGAATGAGCAGGAGAACCTACAACCACCATTCTACTAACCCATGTTACTCCCTAACTACATTCTAAATATTTGTCATTGTACAAATAAGTGTGGTTCTCACTCCACATCAAGGAAACTTCTCTTTGCAGCATACAGAGAGAAATATAGAAAGTTTACAGAAAAATACAACTATTCAAAATGCAGATTTGTATAGTCTAATCCCAATTAATACATCTACAAAACAATTCCCTAACTTAAGGCACAGAATTCATTGTGGAAGAGGGAGTAGAAAGTTTGTTAAAGGCCAGGGGAACAAGGAGTTTGATGTGAGATTCTGTTCCCTAGAAATGTCAGAAACTACATTCACAAAGTATCACCAATAGCACTTTCTAAACATTACCTAAATAAGGATGACACCAATAGACATTGTTAACATGGGCAGGGAAAAGCTACAGGGGCCTCAGTCTAAAACATGGAAATACAGGCAACTAAGGAATGCTAAGATTAGAATAAATGGACTTCCCCAGGGAAAAGAACACCAAATGCTTGTCCAATACCAAATGTTCAGCCCTAAAAAACATGCACATGCAAGTGACATTATACAAACTAAAAAGGTTGTATTTGTGTACTTAGGAATATATATATATATATATATATATATGTATGTATGAAAAAGGCCATATTTATCAAAGAAAACAAAGGAGAATTCATGAGAGAGAGGGTTTAGATGGAAGAAATAAGAGAGGAAATGATATAATTATATTATAATCTCAAAATAATAAAAAAAACATTAAGAAAGACATTTCAGGACTTGTTATTAAGTATATTTTGTATATTTGTTTTGTTTTGCTTTCCTTTTTATTTGTGTGTGTGTGTGTCTGTCTGTATCTGTGACTATGTGTGTGTTTTGTAATATATGCATGCATGTGTGTATGAGTACATGCACCTGTGGACACATGAAAGCAAGACTATTCACTCTCTGCCTTATTCCTTTGAGGCAGATTCTCTCATTCCAGCTGGAGCTTGGCTGGCATTCAGCAAACCCACCAGTCCTTGTATCTCTGCATTAGTGATGACTCTCAGCTTTCTCTGTGAGATCTGGAGTTTCAAACCCAGACGTTCATACGCCCATAGCAAGAGCCCTTACTTGTTGAGCCATCTCCTCAGCCTCCTATTCTTGTTCTGTGGGTGGATTTTTTTGTTATGTAGCCCAGGCTAGCCTTAAATTTGTAGGCTTAAATTACTTCTTGTCTCTGTATCTACAATCCTTAGATTTAAATGATCTTAGATTTAAAGAATTTTACAGTCCTTAAATTTAAAGAATACCTGTTTATGGTACTTTGTTATGACAGCCAGTACAAATAATACACAATTATCATGGGAATAGTAAAGTTGTCTATTTAGAAAAGTTTTTTTAAGGTGCTGTTATTGCTTTTGTAGTTTTCTTTTCTTTTTTTTTTGTCTTTTTATCAGTCTTTTATCCTTCCCTCTTCCATGCCCTTAATTCGTCACAAACATGGGTAAAAACCCATTAACTGACTGTATTCTTTCAATACTCATGCACCTTGTGAAAGCCATTTACCACAAATCTCACTTTCTACATTCAAATAAAATGAGCCAGTTGCTTTTTATAACAACAACAAAAAACATGTTGATCTAAATTGGTTGTTTAAAAATGGGTTCGGATTTGATTAAACAAACCACTGTAGGGAGCAGAGTGAGCCCAGCAACAGGCAACAAGGCCTACATTGGCAAAGGAGTTGGAAGGGCATCCTGGTCATGCCCGAGGACAAGCAGAGGCATCTGGCAGCCTGTACAAGTGTTGGTCCCCTGGGCCAGAGAGGAAGAAAAAGAAAGAGAGGAAGTTTGCAGATAGATGTTGCTGAGCCAATGGAAGGACAAAAAGTAACAAACAAAATGCCAAGTATAAAGTTAGGAAGTAGTTGGGTTCATGCAACTTCATTAGACAGTCCTCATGTAATCACAGCTATTCTAAAGGGATACAAGCTTAAACAAGAGAAAAAGAAGGGAAGAAAGACTCAATTCTCCCCTGAGCCATAGCTAGCACTTTAGGAAACAGACCTGGGAAGGATGAGTGTGCAGAGCAGATGGCAGAAGCACAGCACTTTGTAAATAACCCATGCAGTTCAGACACATAGCATATCTGGCCACATAGTTTGACTCCTTCCTGGAAGAAATGTATTTTTGGAAAATAGGACATAAAATTTTTGGCCTAAATAAAGGAAAGCTGTATGCACTTGCTTCACATTTTAGCACATTTCAAGCTGTCTTTCACATAAATGGAAAGTAATTAACACAGATACATATCACAAGTAATAAACATGACATAGCAGAGATATTTTTATTCAAATTTAACCCTTAGAAAGTAAAACTGGCCTCTGCATTTCACCCATAGTTAATCTTCACTCATTTTAATTTAGAAGATAGCTATCTCCTCTTACTTGTCTGAAAATACTCAAATTTTTGGCATTAAGTAAGTATGCATTTGGGATCCATATTGCTTAATGTTTGTTATCCAAGCAAACCCTCAGAGGGTTCTCTTGCAGACTTCTACTCTGTCACTGTGGAGACAAACATAGTTATCTCTAGAACTAGCAGCCAGTAGCTAAGAAAATCATTTCTCCAGGGACATCTCATTCTCCTCCCTTCACTTCCAAAAGTGTTATTTCTGCTAAAGGATATGAAGCCAAGCTCAAGCTCTCTCCAGATGGGAGAAGATACTTTATCAATGGAGAAAAATGAAAATCTGAAAAAGAGATGTAGAGCGTACCTATGATTATGAACTACCCTTACTATTTGAATAAACAAAATGCATTCTCAGTTGGGCATGGTAAATCCCATCTATAGTCCCAACAGTCAGTAGGCATAGGAAGTACCGCAAGTTCAAGGCTAGTCTGGGTCACTTGTGAGTTCCAGTGCAGCCAGAGCAACAGAGCAAGATCTTCATTCATAAGACAAACAACAGAAAGACAGAGTCAGGAGAGAGATTATAAAGCTCCATTGCTATGGTTCAACCCTTGCTAACTTTCCTTGTAGGTTTTAGATGAAAATAGAATATGACAGAATCTTTAGATCCATGTATTTCCTTTTCCTTCAGTGAAAAGTTTAGCAGAGAAGGATTAGAAAGAACTGAAGTCTCCCACACTCATTTCAAAGCCAAAAAAATCTGCTGCTAAAGACTCTACAAATTGTGATGCATCCTGTGGCAGAAAAAAAATTCAAATGAGAAGGGAGGCAGGTCCTCGTTCACAGTCCGCTGTCTAACTGCACGACTGTAGCCAAGCCCTTGAATCATTCCAACACACTGTTTCCTCATCTCTAAAGCCACAAGTTAATTTTAAAAATTGAACTCAACTTTTTTAGTATCAGAAGGAAGGGCTTTATCACTGAGCTGCATGCCAAGCTCCTAGCTCTGATGACTAGCTATCCAGAGAACAGATCTTGCCCCTCGGGGTTGTATATCTTTTTACTCTTCAAGGAGGTGGAAGATCCTAAGACTCAGGAAACTCAAAAAACTAATAAAGTTCACAATGCCTTCTCCCCAACATTATAAAATCAATAAGCTACACTGGGGAAAAGGGAATTCTTGAATGGAGCTTCCTGCAAGTTGAACAGAAAGCTTCAGGGATACATGAGCTGTCTGTCACCCATCCTGAGGTGGAATTTTCAGATAATCTTCTCCTTTGAATAACCCCTGGCCATGTAAGTGACCCTTTGTAGATGTAAACGTCTTGTTAAATAAGAAACACAGAGCCAGTTGCAGAGTTAAAAACCAAGAGGTCAGAGCAATAGCTGAGGGCCTTACCCTTCACTGCTTCTGCTGTCTTTCCTCTACACAAGAGAGCTACTTCTGTGTGTCCTCTCTTTTTTATAGACTTTCTGTTCTGTTTTCTCATTGGTTGTAAACCCAGCCACATGACCTCCTCGTCACTGCCTGTCTGTACAGACCTCCAGGTCTTCTATGGCTGGTATTGAGATTAAAGGCATGTGTCTGCCATGCTGGCTGTGTCCTTGAACACACAGAGATCTACCTAGCTCTGCCTCCCAAGTGCTGGGATTAAAGGCATGCACCACCAGCACCACCACCACCACCACCACCACCCAGCTTCTGCTCTGGCTTGCTCTGACCTCAAGGCAACTTTATTAACATACAAATAAAATCACATTTCAATAAAAATAAAATATCACTATAACCCTTCATCCAAGCTCTTATAAGTACCCCAATAACTCATTAGCTCACCAAGCTAAACTTGAGTGGAATCATAACTTTAGTGCCATATATGAGATGACTGGATACCTGTTCATGTTTCCATGGTGAAAGTCACACAGTACTAGCTGTACATCCCCCAATCTTAGCTCAGATTGCTGAAGCAAAAGTTCAGTTATCTTTAAATTTCTTTGCATAATTTAAGTTTATGTTTATGAGTGCTTGCCTGCATATATGTATGTGCACCATGGACATGTCTGGTGCCCATGGATGTCAGAAAGAGAGCTTCAGATCCTCTGTAACTGGAGTTATGAATGAATATAAACCACTACATGGGTTTTGGGAAACAAACCCAGGTCCTTTGAAATAACAGCAAGTGCTCTTAACTGCTGAGCTGCCACCTCAGGCCCAAGCTTGGGATTTTAAGCAACAAATGTTTATTTTTCACAGTTCTAGAGTCTGTGTACTGGCAGATGTGATATCTAGTGAAGGCCTACTTTCAGAGTCATAAATGGTATTCTTTTCATGTCCTCTCATACTGGAAAGAGTAAGAGAATACTCAGGTCTGTTATATAAGGGCATTAATTCTACTCATGAAGTCCCCACCTCCATAGCCTAATCCCTCACACAAAAGCTGCCACCTAGCACCACTTCATTAGGGGCTAGCATTTCAATACCTCTGAGAGAACATAGACCTCAGTTGTCACTCAGCTTTCACATTTATCCTTCCCTGTCAGCTTCCCCAGCTCTGAGCCCGAAAATGGAATGCAAAGTGTGCTTTCTATCTTTCAGCAGCATGCAAATCCCTTTATCCAAAATAAATAAAAACATTCAAAATAAAAAGATAAAAAGTTAGGAGTAGCAGATGAGGTGGAATGAATGCCAAGTTCTCCAGACTACTTCCTACTGACCTGGGGAGTGTCAGTCATCTCTGGGGGACCTGAGAAAGCTGCAGTACATCCTGGAGTAGCTGATTGTTTTACTTACTGTCCAGGCTTTGTGGAACTGGTGCCACTTGGCAAGGCAGAAGAAAAAGTTAAGTATAGAGAAAAAAAAATTTCCTTAGGTCCTGGAAATTGAGGAATGGGTCCCAAGGCCAGGGAAAGGTAGGGATAGTGCTTATCTGGAGTGCATGTGACCTGTTGGGATGAATCCAAGTCAACTCCCTAGAGCCTATAAAAAATTTAAATTTACAAAAAGAGATATGTTTTAGACATATTAAAATGCAACCAACTGAAATTTAAAATCTTAAGCTTGTGGCTATGATAATATAGTATAGTATTTAGTACTCTGCTAGAGCTACATTAATAGCTTATCAGAATTCAATCAGTTAATGCTAAAGTTATGGACAGTAACATAGAGAAATTTAAAACATTTCATTCTTTTATACATCTCAAATCCATTTTCCTTATAATCAATTATACTTTTCTATCTTCACATAAATAAAACTTCAAGTACCTGTTCCTTTTCCATCACCTTAACACCCATGAGACACAGGTGGTTGATTTCTGAGGGCGGTCAATAGTTAAAAAGTTACATAGAAGTCTGTTCTGTGAGTCTCCTTTTTTGAGTCCAAGGGGGTGGATATCTCTGGGGTGTTATTGTTTCTTACCACCCAAGCATGTTTGATAGTCTTTATGCCTCCAGCTCTATGACTAATGGTTGGCAGTCCTGTAACAACAGCTAATTAGTTGTTTAATTAGATATTTTTAATATGTCATTGGAGATACATAGAGAAGAAATTTATGAAGTAGTTATGATTAGTAGAGACAGGAGAATGAGGAAAGGAGTCAGGAAGGAAAGTATCCACTTTCATATGAGGTTGCAAATCAAATAGAGTTAAGTATGGTTTGGGAGTGAAGCTTCATTATTCTGGAATTGTGGACAAAGCAGTTGATCTCAGTGTCCTCTGAAACTTAAGGGAGCAGGGCCCTGTTGGGATTGATGTACAAAGGTAAATTATCTGGAGATGGGGGAGTAAAGGGCTTGAGGTGGATAAGTGAATCCAATGAGGGAGACCCTCAAGCTTATCAGCTGTGGAGGTTACAAAAATTACCTTGAAGGGACCCTACCATTTAGGGGGAGTGGTGTGAGGCATTGGTCTGGAGTAGAGGGAAGGACCTGATCCTCCATGTTGACTGGGGATGGACAGGAGTTGGCTCGTGGTCAGGATAGGGAGTGCTCAGTAAAGTTCCATAGGAGAGAACAGAGATGATAGATTAGGGGGATGAGTAGGTGATCAGGGAGAGGTGAGGGTTCAGACAGGAGGCCGGGGATTAGAACTGGCCTCCTACACATGAGTTCAAGTGGCATGATTGAAAGAGGTCACCTGGGGAGAGCCTGGAGCCTGAAAGGAGTTAGAGCTTTACTCAGTCAAGGTGAAGTTCCTGTGACATTTTAACAAGGGTGTTTTTTTTAAGGAGTGGTTAGTTTGTTCTGTCTTTCCTGAGGACTGGGGGTGTAATAAGGGATATGAAAATGCTAAGGGATGCTGAGATAAGATTTGGGAAATCTGGGAGATTAATACAGGACCATTTTCTGACTAGAGGGAGGTGGGGATTCCAAATCAGGGAATAATCTCCCAGAGAAGGATGTCAAAGACTGTCTGAGCCCTTTTGTGAGTGATTGGGAATGCCTCTATCCAGTCTAAGAACGTGTCCACTAGGACCAAGAGGTATTTAACTTATCTGATTTCAGGCATGTGGATAAAATCATGTTGCCAGTCAGTCCCCAGGAGAGAGCCTCTGGCCTGGTTATGTAGGAAAAGGAGGGCTGTGGTATCTGGAGCTGGGGTCTAACATTTGACAGATTTTACAAGAGGCATTAATAATTCTTAAGAAATGCAAGTCCTCAGGGTTGGGCTGTAGGTGGGCCTTGATGAAATGAGACAGAGCCTGGCTATTAGGATCAAAGCGTTGATGTAGATAGGACAGAATTTGTCAAGTGTCAGGGGGTGACTATGGAGAAATGGGTTGTAGTGCAAAGATTCCCTGTAGTGGGAGAGGCAGGCCTGGGCCTTGGAGGGCTGCCACTCTAGCTGCCTCATCACCTCGGTTATTTCCCTTAGAGATGATGGAGCTGTCAGTCTGATGAGACCAGCAGTGAATATTTCCTATATCTTTGGGGACATGGGGGCTTTTTTCATGGCCATAATTTGGCCTGAGTTACTTAACAGATCCTCCTTTTGCTGTAAGTAATCCATGCTCTTTCCAGATGGCAGCATGGGACAGGAGGACATGAAAAGCATATTTGGATTCTGTGTAAACATTTTAGGGATTGTCCTTGTGCCAACTGGAAAGCATGCATGAGAGCTTATAGCCTGTTGGTTAGTGGTGTGGGTGGGAAGAACCTGTACCTCAAGCACCCCAGTATCTAACAATATGACATACCTTGCTTTTCAGATCCCCTCATGTAAAAAGGAGCTGCCATCTGTGTACTAGGTATAGATACCTAGAGGCAATGTGCCTTCCTGTATTTGGGAGGGATGGGGCAGTAGTTCCTTTGGAGTTTCAAAGCAAGAGTGTGATGGAGAGTTGTTAGTGTTTGGTTGGGAAAGGAGATTTGAGATACTGAGGGTGGGCAAGATTGGAGAATAAGTGTGGCATCTTCCACTCATGCCGCCTGGAGAGAAGGAAACCGGGAAGAAGGTAGAGTCTGTAAGCCATTAAGAGAAGGGGCAGGTTGTGGGAGGAGAAGAGAGTGGTGGGTGACCCACAGGTTAGTTTTCTGGATTCATGAATGAGGAGCTCAGCAGCTGCTAAAGCACGTATGCAGGGTGCCCATTCCTAGATGATAAGGTCTAATTTTTTGACAGGTATGCTATGGGTGCAAAAGAAGGTCCCAGATGGTGGCCTAGGACCCCAAGGGTGTATTCCTCTTTTTCTGTTACATAGAGGGAGAAGGGGCAGGTTAGGTCTGGGAGATGAAGCACTGGGGCCTGGAGAAGCATCTGTAGGAGCTTCTGAAAGGGCTTTAGTAATGGGAGTGAGGAGAGGTTCATGTGGGGGTCAAGGGCTGCCTCATATAAGGGATGGGAAAAGAGGGAAAAAGAGGGAATCCAGGAACATAAGAAGCCAGCTGTTCCTAGGAATGATAAAATTTCCTCTTTAGTAGAGGGGACTGCGAGAGACTGGATTAGGTGCTTTCTATCCAAGGTAATGGTTTTGTGGTTGGAGTAATGTTTAGTCCCAAGTAGGTGACCTGAATAGTAGACAGTTGGACCTTGGACGGGGAGACTTTATAGCCCCAGATGGGCAAGAAATTTAGAACAACAGAGGTGTTAGATTGGCCAATTTTTAGGAACAAACTGCAGAGGAGAAGGACATCTACATACTGTATGAATTTAGATTTGGAAAGAGACAAAGAGAGTATATCAGAGGCCAGGATCTGGCCAAATCGGTGTGGGCTGTCCCAGAACCCCTGGGGTAGGACCGTTCAAGTAAGCTGAGTAGAGAGGTAGGTGTCAGGGTCAGTCCAGGCGAAGGCAAAAATGTTTTGAGACTGAGGGCTGAGAGGGATAGAGAAGAGCATCTTTGAGATCAAGAACTGAGAAATGGGAGGTCCCTGAGCAGATAGTGGAAAGGAGTGTATAAGGATTAGGCACATGGGATAGAGGGGGAACACTACAGAATTAATGAGCTGGAGGTCTTTAACCAGGCAGTAGGTCCCATTGGACTGCAAGTATAGGGATTTTAAAAGAAGATATAGGATGAAGCAGTTTTTTTTCTTAGAAGGTCAGAGATGATAGGTTTAAGTCCCCCAAGACTCTGGAGTGAGAATGGGTACTGAGCTTGGGTAGGGTAGGGTCCTCTAACTGGATAATAATGGGGGAATGGTGTCAGCAACAGAGTGGTTCTGGGTGTCGCAGACTTGAGGGTCCACCTGGGAGGCTGGCAGAGAAAGTGACATGTTGGAACCAGTAGGGTAGGTGGCTAGGAGGAGGAGAGGGGCTGCTGGTGAGTCTGGGGTCAGGTGAATGGGAAAGCAAAAGAGATAGGATCCCACCTCAGCAAAATGATCCCTTCTCAGTGAGGTTACAGGACAAGTTGGCACTATTAGGAAGGAATGAGTGGGAGGAGCACCCCTGAAAACGCAAGTGATGAAGTAGGTAAGGCTGTCCCCCTCCCCCAGCAATAGGAAGATGAGAAGGAGAGGTGGGTCTCCAAAACTCCCTCAGGACCGAGTAAGTGGCCCCAGTGTCCAGGAGGAAGATGACTACCCTGATACCATGATGGCTACCCAGGGCTCCCTGTCAGAGATGACAGTGGCTGGATCAAGAGAGGCTGGGTCCCCTTAAGCATCTATGGCCAGGCCTAAAATGTTGACTGGAGGGTGGTCTGCATCTGGTGTCCCCATGCCATGAGGGGCGCAAGGGCAGTCAATAGAACAATGCCTCCTTTGGTGGCACTTTGGACATGGCCCCAGTGGCCTGTGGGAATTAGGGCAATGCAGGGCCTGGTGACTCTTCTGACCACTTTTGAATCAGGGACCCCGTGGTTCTCAAGCCCCAGGGGCCAAAGGAACCTAGGTAGTCACCAAGGCCAGTTGGAGGGCCTTGGCTAGTGTTTGGTATTTCTGTTTATGGCTTTCTCATCTCTCCTGTGATACTCCTTAAAGGCCAGTGCTAAGACTTCTGCCTGTGGGTTTAGGGGCCCTTTCCAGATGCTTAAGCTTGGCCTTAATGTTGGGGAAGCTCTGGGGAAAAAATAGATCATAAGGAATTATCTGCTCTCTGGGTTTTTGATGTCTAGATTAGTATATTGTAAGAGGGCCTTTGTGAGGTATTCTAGGAATTGAGATTTTTTTCTGTTTGTCCTGGATGACTTATTGAAGTTTTTCAGTTAACCAGTTTAAAGACAGCCTTATGGAGACCAGCCAGGAGGCAGGTTGTAGATTGATCTCTAGCTAAAATGTCTCCTGTGGTATTATGATCCCACTAGGGGTCCTGGTCAGGGACTGCCTCATCCCCGGGCAGGTGTGCTGCATTAGTTTGGTGTATTTCATCTGCATGTGCTCTAGCCTGTCCCTAAACTCACCTGTGCTCCTCAGAAAGTAGGTTGTTAGACAGAATCATGTGTATATCAAGGAAGGTGAGACTATACGATTGGTGATATATTGGAATTCTTTAGTGAAAAAGATAGAGTTAGATGTATAAGATCCCCATTTTTTCTCTATTTGAGATTTCACCTAATGAGAAGGGGACATGTACCTTAACCAGTCCATCCACCTGGCAATCTCTCACAAAAGGAGAAGGGTCACCTGGTTGAGTTGGGTAGGGAGAGATGGATGTGATCCCATAGCAGTGCAAGAACAAGTAATGGGAGGGTGAAAGTGGGCACAGGAGTTGGACAGTTGGGAAGGCCCATTACTTTAGAGGAGATGGAGGAGCAGTTGTATGTTGAGGTTGGAATAGTGGGGGTTTGTCAGCAGGTTCCAGAGTAGCGGAAGGTCCCTGCAGTTCAGATTGCATAACTAGGAGAACATGAATGGGTGAACAGGAAGTGCAGAGAGAAGGTTTGGAGCTAAAGTAAGAGAAGGCTTGAACATGGGGTACCTCCTTCCATTTACCTGACCACTGGCAGAAGTTGGAAAGTTCCCTTAAAATACTGGGGTCTAAACTGCCCTTAGAAGATGGCCATTTTGATTGGTTATCTACGGGATATTTGGGGCAGGTCTGACTGCAAAGGAAGATGAGTTTAGAAGCCCTTAAGTCAGGTGCTAAGCATAGAGATTAGAGGTTTTCTTTTTCTTTTCTTTTCTTTTTTCCCCTCTCTTTGGTTTTTTGAGACAGGGTTTCTCTGTGTAGTTTTGGTGCCTGTCCTGGATCTTGCTCTGCAGACTAGGATGGCTTCGAACTCAACAGAGATCTATCTGGCTCTGCCTCCTGGGATTAAAGGCGTGTTCCACTACTACCTGGTGAGGTTAGAGGTTTTCTGAAAGGCATCACAGAGGGAAGGTTGGACTTACGCTGCTAAGTGCAGTTCCCATGAGTGAGGGGAAAAAAAATGAGATCAAAAGGCATAGAATTTTTAGTGTCCAAAAAATTTGGGGAGAGTTTATTTGAAGAGCCACAGGCTGGCCAGTGGGTCATCACCCAGAGGGCCTGGGCCAGGGGAGCTCTGAGCCCCAAGAGATACACGTGCTTGCCTGGTATCAGGACTTGTCAGCAGGGCCAAGAGGTGAAAAACCACAGTCAAGAGACAAGGCCTTGCTTGTGGGGAATGCTGGGGGTGATTGTCGCAAAAGGGGTCAATGTAGCCTTTAAGATTATGGTTGGTTGTTCCCTACCTCCAAGTATTCCAGTGGGGTGCTGGAGGCTCAACAGTCACTCCCATGAGTCCAGGGAAGCGTTTATGTCAACTGGGATAAGGAAACTCACCAATTGTGTCTGGGTGGATGGAGGGCCCAGTGATCACTTAATTGGAAACTGAGGCTTTCATAAGTGGAATGGGTCCAAGGTCCTGGATGCCTCAGGGTGCCAGGAGGGCCTGCCTGGGCTGGCCAGGTGCTGCCTGAATGTTAGCAAACACAAGTGCAAAAGGGGTGCTCTTAGTGGCCAGGTGAGGCCCTCGGGGGCAGGCCAGTGATGCTTGAAACACTAGCAAGCATGTGCGTGCAGGAGTGGCTGTGGTTGGTGCTGTATTCTGCTAGGTCCCCAAGGGCAGGCCAGCATAATACCTGAATGCTAACGGAAATGGTGGCTTTGTACTGCACTGGGTCACAGGATCATCTAGAAGGAAGCAGGGAAGATAAACATGAAAATAAACTCTGAATGTCTGAGATGTCTTGCTATCTTTTGTGAAAAAAAAGGAAAGTAATAAAATACACCTGGATAAAATGATCCAAGGAAATCTTGAGAGAGTGAAGCAATGCTCCAAAGTTGAAGGACTTAAAATTTGGAAGCCTCTTCCTGTAAGAGGAAAAGAGATTTGATTCAATTTTCAAACATTCATATGAGGAAAAAAAAATACATGAAGCCATAAAGGAAATTACATTTTTCAGTCTACTACCCCTGAGTAGAACAAAATAACAGTTTCGTGGTAAGGTTCAAGTAGACCCAGGGCCTTACTACTTCTCAGTGTCTAAGCTTGAAGTTCTCTATCTCCAAAATCGAGAGGTCAGCAGCTCTTCCTTCAGGGATGCCCTTGGGGCTTCAGACAGCTTGATGGAGAATGCTCACAGCTGTGCAGGGGCTACAAGAGTTTTATCCCCATAGACAATCATTGATTAAGTTCTGCCCTTATGCTAGGTACATTTGAGAATAGGGGGAAATCCAAGGTCACACCTTGGTCAGAAAGGCTCTTGACACAAAGGATTGACAATTGGAGAATAAGCCACTGTCAACTTTTCAACCGACCTGTGCAGATTTGTCTGTTGGACCTGGGGTCTGAGGACCTGAAAGAATGGGACAGACTATGGCCTAATGCTGTAGAAAACTTTACTTCAGTTTCTGTGTACTTTTATACATGAATGTAACTAAGAAAGTAACGATCAAAGGAATGTTGTTTGAGTTCAGAAAAGCATGTACATAAATGTCAGTAAGCCCATACTATATCTTAACAGAGCATCCTTCCCCAGAACTTTCTCATAACAGGCCAATTTAAACACAATTGCCTGGCAGGTACTATAAATCATATGTGGGAAAGCACTAAAGCAAGGCACAAGGCCATACCCAGATTCAAGGTACACGGACCAGATTGGGTTCTGACATCCAAGAAGAAACATGTCTAATAAACTGAATATAAATGCTTGTCACAGGAGGCACAAAATCATGTTCAAGAACAATCCAAGGAACAAAAAGTATCTGAGGTAAAAGGCCCTCTGGCTTCCCAAGGCATTGTTCACCATGTGTCATTCTGTGTTCCAACAGGCACAGAGGACAGGCTTGGTGAAGAATGGGTCACAATTCCAAACAGATGAGCTACATGGGGGTGTTTGAGCTGCAGAGAATGCTGTGGAGACAGCCCCTACATGCAGACATTTGGCCCACTATGGAACTTCTTTGTAAGTAATTTTTTATTTTTGCAGCCATATTTGGTTTTGAAACTGCTCTTACTGATAACTCATCACAATAAAACCACTGCCAATCAGATGCTAGATATGGAATTAGCTTTTTTTTAAGCTCCTAGCCTGTTAGAGCTGTAAGGAGAAATAATTCATATTTATTTACTATCTATTCTCTGCCAGTCATTGTACCAGCCACTTGTTCCACATTGAGTTAAATAATTTCATGGGCAAGTATAATCACAGTCATCATGAATGCTGTCCACAGCTCCATAGAGCTCAAATCTTAGTATGATTCATGAGCAGCTGACAGCAGATGTGGCACAGAAAAAAGGAGTCCTGTGCCAGATCTTTCTCCAGATAACAGATCTCAAACAACTCATTTAAACTTCTGGCTCCCAGCAGACATCCTCTTCCTATTGTTGGTTGTTGTTGATATGGTTTAGGATTTTGTTGTTGTTGGAGGTGTCTTTCTTATGTTTAATAACATATATTAATTATGTGTAATAATGTTCCATTTTGACATTTCCTAACATTATATAATGTATTTTGCTTGTTTTCATCCTCCTGTAACCCAGCTCCATTCCTGTCCCACTCTGACTCCCCCTTTGTCTCTCCATTCAGCTCCCTGTGACTTTCTTGTCCTTTTGTGTGTTATTAAGTGAAATTCATTAGGGCTATCAGAGGAGTAGCATGGGTGAAGTTCAGTTAACAGAAGCATGGGCACTTTACCAGTTGTTACACCGCTGGTGAAACCATCTCTCTCTCCCATTAACCATTAACTATGTCTCATCAGAGAGGGGTAATCCCTGATCCCCATCCTCTTCCACGACAGGGTGTTGATAAGGCAGATTTTATGTAGATCCTGTACTGGTGAAATTATTAAGACCACTCCACGTAGTTAAAAAGGAGGTTTATTTAGTGGGGTAACTTACAAATGAAGGGATAGGTAACAGGGTCTGGCAAAGTATGACACAGTCTGGCGGTGTTCTCTGGAGAACTCTGCTTGGTCTACCTCCAGCGTCCAGGGTCCCAGAACCAAGAGAGACTGCTTCTCTCCATCCTGGGTCTTCAGCTTCCTCCCTCAGCCCCGCCTTGTGGGCATGACCATTACTGAAACCTCAATGGGGGTTGGAACTTCCAGGCCAAGACTGGGATGGCTACCTACTACATCTCCCCCTTTTGTCTAAATAAGAAGGTTCTAACCTAATACAAGACTATATACAAAGAAATGGTTAGCAAATTGTCCAGGAGTAATGAGGGATAATGACCTAGATAAGTTGGAATTACAATAAATGCAAACAATATCAAACAAAAAACACATACTAAAATCCAGGGAAGTCTAGAGCGTGAGTAGGTGGCATGTTACAAAGATCATTCCAAAAGGTGTCCTATCCTAAAGAACCTGAGTCTAATACTTAATATATTCTATCTAAGATATTATATATATATATCTTATATATATACTAAGTTGTAACTATAACTGCTAGTCTTCAACCTCATCAAAGACCTGAGAAGGAATATAATAATACCTGAGAAATGGGAGAAGGACTCAAGCAACTTTTGGGAGTCTTACAAGAGTAGACAGAGAGAGACAGCTGGCAGCCTGGATAGTTACCTAATGTTTCTCAGCATCATTGGTGCATTCAAATTGGCTACAGGCCTAGAGTATCTGACAGACCATTTTCAGAAGCAGGGATTCTGAAAGACCTTCTTACCCTTCTGTCTTGGCAAAGTACAGTGGTTGTTTTCCTTATGTCCCGCTTGTCCAGAAAGGACAGCATTCGTATTATCAGCAGTTGAGGCGAGGGCAGTTCTTTGCCCAGTAGGCCATTTTGTGCCAAGAAGACAAACTTCCAAATGGAAATGTCTTAGAAGCCAACATTCTCTCGGGATCAAGTTGGTGTGGCCAGGAGCAATTGTGTCTCACGTCAACAGAATTCTAAGTTATTTAAATGCCATATTCTCTAGGTCCATGAAGTGTTTGAAGATTACCTGTCCATCCAACCTATGTATTTATAAATCTGGATAAACGAACTAACATAATTATAGAGATGACAAGCATAGGTGACAATAAATCTATAAGTCTTATCTACCTAAACAACCTATGGACTAAGGCTTCATATAAATAAGGCAAACAGTCTGTAAGCAAATATACAGTAAAAGGACAATGACTTTAATTTGTGACAATACACAAAATATCTTTAACAGGGGTAGGAATGTAAAGTGCAATATGTAATATGAAAATAATCCTAAATATATATCAGTATACAGAATATCTTAAACAGAAGTAGACCACACATACAGTATGACAGATATAAATTTACATTTGTATCAATATACAAATATTTCAAATAAGAGTAAAAATATGTGTACATTATAACAAACATAGATCTGTATTTATATCAATATACAAATTATCTTAAATAGGAATATAAAAAGTTTATATTTGTATCAACATATAAGAATTCACAACAGTGCAAATTATCTAAGGCTGCTCTTTTACTAAATTTGTTTACTAATGCATATGATAGTCTACCATAATATCTTATACCTATCCATACCATTTCTTCTTTTCCCTTTTTTTTGAGACATATTTTCTTTCCCTAAGGATAGTACTGAGTTTAACAGTTCCTTCCACCCCCAACCCTAGAACCATTATCCATAACCCTGAGAAATATGAAACCTTAGGGAGAAGGGGCGTCGTTTTCTTAGAATTGCTTCCTGCTGTTTAAGGGAGGATGGTATCTCTGTTGGGTATTGTGAGAAAGCTCAGATAGTTAAATCTCAGTTAGACTAACTGTATATTCTGCAGCAACTCTCAGAGTGATGGGTAAGACTGCCTGAAATTCTAGCAAGAAGTGTGGTATGATGATGATTACCATGGCATCATTCTGGGTTGGGTAGAGTTGTTGTTGTTGGGGCCCCATCTTCCTTCTGGACGCTTCAGAGCTATTGGAGAAACTTATTTTTTATCAGAATGGAAGGTTTGGATTTAAAGATGTCATGACATGTAAGAAAGGATTCCAAGAAATCAAGAGTAAGCATGGTGAGAATTAGAATCTTGAAGACAATGGTCCCTTATAATTGGTTTCTTTCTGTCTCACATCAGAGGGCTCTTCTGATATGGGACTGAAGAATCTCTCAACCTTTTCTTTTATCAATATGCTTGGGTTTTAAAGAAGGAGTGAACCAATTCCATCTCCAAAGCCAGCTTGGTTTATAATTGAATTGGAAACACAACTATTCTAGATTGATAGAGATATAGATGTTAGACAGTGATACTTTACCCTGTGTAGATTGGTACCAATAGATTCTTTCTTTCTGCTGTAAACATCCGGATATCCAAGGCCTTATGATTTCTGGAAGATGGGTATTTCCATTATCCTGGAAAGACAAAAACAGAACCCTACCCCAACCTTTGATTGTTAAATTTTTCTTACAACTTCAAGAGATGTCACATTGGTGGATGATCTTTTACTTCTCCTCATCAAGGGGTTTCTCCTGTTTGAATCGAATTTTTATTAATTTTGTTGGTATCCATAGCTTTTCTTCTCCTGTGGAAACAAAAGCAAAACCCCTTCCCCAACATGGGACATATCCAGGTTTCCATTCTGAGGTCAACACATCTTTGAAATAAACCGGTTGGTTTAGCTCAGGAGTTTTGTCTGTCGTCCAATGTCTCTCTGCAGCTGTTGTTCCTTTCTCATCAGCATTGAGAAAATTCAAGGTTAATAAAGCACTATTCAATCTATTTCTAGGAGTCATTGCTACCTGTTGCTGTTTATTTAGCATATCCTTTAAAGTTCGATTGGATCTTTCTATGACTGCTTGGCCTGTGGGATTGTGTGGTATACCTGTAACATGCTTTATATCGTAATAAGCAAAGAACTGTCTCATTTTATTGGAGACATATGCTGGGGCATTATCTGTCTTAATTTGTACAGGTATTCCCATAATGGCCATAACTTCTAATAGGTGTGTAATCACAGAATCAGCCTTTTCAGAACTCATAGGAGTTGCCCACTGAAATCCTGACTAGGTGTCAATGGTATGGTATACATACTTTAATCTTCCAAATTCTGCAAAATGAAACACATCCATCTGCCAAATTTCATTTCTTTGTATACCTTTTGGATTGCTCCCTGCAGGTAATGGAGTTTGGTTATAAAAGGAACAAGTAGGACATTTTTTCACAATATCCTTAGCTTGTTGCCAAGTAATGGAGAAATCCTTCTTCAAACCTTTGCTATTTACATGGTGTTTCTTATGAAATTCTGAGGCTTCTAGCACATTACCTATTAGTAACTGATCAATCTCATCATTACCTTGTGCTAGAGGTCCTGGCAGACCTGTATGGGATCTGATATGTGTTATATATATATAGGATGTTCCCTTTTTCTGATGATTTCCTGCAATTGTATGAATAATGAAGTTAATTCTGTATTATCAGGAATAAACTCAGCAGTTTCAATGTGTAAAACAACTCTCTCTGCATATTGAGAGTCAGTGACTATATTGAGAGGTTCTGTGAAGTCCATTAGTACCATAAGAATGGCATAAAGTTCTGCCTTTTGTACAGAGCTGTATGGACTTTGTACCACTTTACTTAAGTCTCCTGATTTGTATCCTGCTTTCTCTGATTTATTTGCATCAGTATAGAATATGAGGACTCCAGAAATTGGCGTGTGTCATACAATGTGAGGAAGGACCCATTCAGTCTTCTTTATGAATTCTATCCTCTTGCTTTTGGGATAACGGTTGTTAATCTCTCCCAAAAAGTTACTGCAGGCTCTCTGCCAGTATTCATTATCTTTCCATAGTAATGAAATTTCCTCATTAGTTAAAAGTACTACAATTTCTACTGGGTCCATTCCTGTCAACTGACGAAGTCTTAATTTACCTTTTTGAATCAAATCAGAGATCTTTTCTATATAAGTCTTTAATTTCTTATTTGGTTTACATGGTAGGAATATCCATTCCAATATAATATCTTCCCTCTGCATCAAAATACCTGTGGGGGAATGTCTGGAGGGGAATATGACAAGAATGCATTTAAGTTCTGGATCCACACAATCCACATGTGCTTCTCAAATTGTCTTTTCTACTAGAGCCAATTCCTTCTCAGCTTCGGCTGATAATTCTCTAAGACTATTTAATTCTTTGTCCCCTTCTAGATTATTAGCCAAATTTTGTAGTCCATCTTTGGGTATTCCCATGATACCCAATAAGTTGGAAATGCTTCCTAACAACTTTTGAAAATCATTAAGAGTCTTTAATCGATCTCTCCTCAGTTGTACCTTTTGGGATCTAATTTTTTGAAACTCTATCTTATATCCTAAGTAATTAATAGAATCTCCTCTTTGTATTTTTTCAGGAGCAATTTGCAGTCCCCAGCAAGGCAAAACTTTTTTTACTTCTTCAAACATGCTTTCTAATGTGTCTAACTTTGGATCAGCTAATAGGATATCATCCATATAGTGATAAATTATGGATTGTGGAAACTTTACACAAATTATTTCCAATGGTTTTTGCACAAAGTATTGGCATAAGGTAGGGCTGTTTAACATTCCCTGTGGGAGGACCCTCCATTGATATCTCCTGACTGGCTGAGAATTGTTATAATTAGGAACTGTGAAGGCAAATTTTTCTCTATCATTTTCTTGTAATGGTATGGTAAAGAAACAGTATTTTAATCAATAACTATTATAGGCCATTCTTTGGGTAGCAGAGAGGGCAAGTGCATCCCAGTCTGTAGGGAGCCCATTGGCTGAATTACTTTATTAATAGCTCTCAGATCTGTCAGCATTCTCCAGTTACCAGACTTTTTTTTAATAACAAATACAGGAGAATTCCAAGGGCTGGTAGATTCTTCAATGTGTTGAGCATTTAACTGCTCTTGAACCAGCTATTCTAAAGCCTGTAGCTTCTCTTTTGTCAAAGGCCACTGTCCAACCCAGACAGGTTTATTAGTTAGCCATTTTAAAGGTAAGGCAGTTGGTACTTCTGAGAGTTCAACAGCAGTTGTGCTCTGTTTGTGTACAGCCTGAATGGTTGGTGACTGTTTTTTATAGCATGTTATGATATTATTCCTACAAACATGCATTGGCCTGTATTCCTTTTCTGAGAGTGTAGGAATTTTAATCTGGGTATTCCACTGTTGTAACAGATCTCCGCCCCATAGATTTACTGCTACATTTGCTACATATGGCTTCAGCCTTCCTCTGTCCTTGTGGCCCTATGCATTCAACCCATCTCGAACTCTGTTTTATCTGAGATAGGGTGCCAATTCCTAAAAGTTGGACATCTACCTCTTGAAGAGGCCAATTCAGATGCCATGATTTTGGTGTAATTAAAGTCACATCCACACCTGTGTCTACCAGGCCCTCCAGAACCAAGCCATTAATTTGAATTCTAACCTTTGGTCTTTGTTCATTTATGGATGTCTGCCAAAATATTTGTTTGATTGTGTTCTTTGGAAACTGTAATTCATCTATCAGAGCTGTTTTATCATCCATTGCAGTATCAGTTTTTACATTAGGCATTGGTTTATTCAGTTGTCCTGGAGAGGAATGTCTTCCACAGTGGCTGGGAATGTTCTTACAACATTTGATTTGGGGTCCTGCAAGAGGCCCCCTGAGGCATTTCCCACCAGTAAAGGGTTGCCTCTTATATCTATTTTTGATCTGCACTCATTGGTCCAATGTCAGCCTTTGCCACATCTTCTACATAATTCAGGAGGTGGTTGGGGTCTCCTGTTTAGGCTATTCCTAGAAGGAGTATTACTTCTAGGATTACCCCATGTACAGTTTCTACATATATGACCTGGTGTACCACATTTAAAACATTTGGTACCACAGGGCCTTCTTTCACCTCTGGGATTTGTCTCTCCTATCCAAGCCTCATTACTGTAGTTAAGAGACTCAACACCATTAGTATACTGAATCCATTCTTCAAAGGAGATGATCTGATCTTTAATGGTGTAAGTATTGCTTTTGCATTCTGCATTAGCATTGTTGAATGCCAAGGGCTCAGTTAATACTTTTCTTAATTCTTTATCTGACACAGCTTTTGTTATAGCTGTGTTCAGCCTTTGTAAAAAATCAGTGAAGGGTTCGTGCAGTCCCTGAAATATCTTTGTGTATACCTCAGTTGCTTTTCCAGGTTCTGGAATTTTTTTCCAAGCATTTAGAGCTGCTGTATGGCATAGGGATACCGTATGCTCATCATAAATGGCTTGTACATTCCTTTCAGCGAAACATCCCTCACCAAGTATTTGATCTTGGGAGATCACAAAACCTCTGAATTTACCTTGTTGTTCTAAATTTCTTGCCTCTTCTCTCAACCAGCTTTTCCACTGTAACTGCTGGCTATATTCTAGAACAGCTTAAATTAACTGATGCCAGTCATCTGGAATGATTCTATGTGAGGTAGACCACGAATTTAGTATCTGTTTTATGTATGTGGAGTGTATCCCATATGTAACTACTGCTTCCTTTATATTTTTAAAGTCCCTTGTTGAAATTGGTTGTAATGTATATGTCATATATGGCTCAGGGTGTGTGTCATCTACTTGCTTCTCATGGATGATAACAGGATAAGCCATTGTATGAGAACCATTTGGAGATGTTACAACCTGTATGGTCTTGCCTTCTGCTTATTAGTTCCCTTGTCATATTTATTGAGAGTTTCCTCCAGAGCTTGTAAACGAACACCTAAGGTCTGTTCCAGGGAGTAAACCTCCTCTCTTGTAAGGGATTCCAGATTTTTCATGGAATCATGGAAGTTTTTATGTTCTTCTGAAACACATGATTCCATGGACCTTATCTTATCAATTAATGTTAATTTTTCTTCCTTATATAGTGTCTGTGTAGCTACAACTTCACTCTGGAGAGTTAGTGTTCTATCCATTAAATACTCATATTTATTATCAATAAAAGCAATTTTGGGTACAAGCTTGTTTTGTAAATTCTGGTTAGCAGATTCCAGAGAGAGAATCTTTTTCTGTAAGCCTTCATTGCTATCTTTTAAAGCCTGTATCAGTCCCAATAATGACTCATCTTTGTTCTTATTATTAAACCAGCGTTTGAATACTGTGTGAATTATTATAAAGAATGTCAAAATGGTACAGGCCAGATATGCCTTATGGAGTTCATATATTTCCAGGAAAATGTCATTCATCATACAGACAAAAAGGTTTTAAATTCTTGTGAGGTAATGTTGTCAGCCATATTACAAGAATTACTCAAAATTTGTTAGTCAGTTTTAAGGTGTAAAATTATCAAGTACTTTTACTTGAAATAAGCTTACCTTTCTGTGGTTTTGGGGGGTGCAGTAGCACTTTTCAGCCAGCAGGAGGTGTTGGTATAGCTCCAAAGCAGGGCCTGCTGGCGACCTTGGCTGGTGGCAGCTGAATGCAGGAGCCAAGATGGCAGGGAGCAGGCACTCATGGAGTAGTGGGAACGCCTCACTCACAGTGGTTTTTGCTGGTCTGGGGACTAAGCTAGGGAACTAAGACCGGACTAGCTGCTCCCTTTTTCGGGAATGGAACAGTGCAGGTGTCCCCTGGTTAAATGGAACTTTGCAGGAGGGTTTAGCTACCCACCAGCCGAGGAGGAGGCTGAGGGAGAGAGCTGCCCAGGCCTTTGGAATTTGCCCCATGTGAGTGCCAGATATTGGTGAAATTATTAAGGCCACTCCAAGTAGTTAAAAGGAAGGTTTATTTTGTGGGGTAACTTACAAATGAAGGGATAGGTAACAGGGTCTGGCAAAGGTATGATGCAGTCTGGCAGTGTTCTCTAGAGAACTCTGCTTGGTCTACCTCCAGCGTCCAGGGTCCCAGATCCAAGAGAGACCTCTCCTCTCCATCCTGGGTCTTCAGCTTCCTCCCTCAGCTTGTGGGCATGACTGTTACTGAAGCCTCAATGGGGGCTGGAACTTCCAGGCCAAGGCTGGAATGGCTACCCACTACAATCCTGTGCAGGTAATATTCACCACTAGAAATTTATGAGAGCAGTACCCACATGCCAAGATGTCAGCATTCCTCACCTATCCCCACATCCCCCACCTCTTACCTTCTTTTTTCTCCTTCATCCATGATTCTCCCTGGCCTTGGAGGTGGTGATATGGATGCCCCATTTATGACTGGGGACTCAACATCTGGTTATTCTCAATACTTTGGCCAGTTATGAGTCTCTGAAATCACCAGTGACCACTGCCAAAGAAGTCTTTCTGACCAAATTTGACAGCAACACTATTTTAGGCAGCAATCTGATGGGCATATCATGTCCATTTAATAAAACAACAACAATGGCTTCCCCACTAAGACCTATGACCTCCCTGTCCATAGGCTTCTGATATGGATGTAGTACCAGATACAGATTTCTGAAGAGCAGGCATCAGATCCAGTCAGAAAACAGTTACCCACTTAACAGACTTGCCACTACTGTGCCAGGGCTACTCTTCCCTGGGTTGTTTGTATTATTGTAGATACAGGGTCCACAGCTGGAAAAGACTGGGGATGGCAATTCTCTCCAAGCAACCTGAGTAGTACTTTCTGGTACTATGAGGTCTGTCGAATAGAGAACCAAGTTCCAGCTTGATTTTTTTTTTTTATGTCCTACAACCAGTGGGGTCATACTATCTAGTTCTGTGGGCAACCAAAGGCATTGACAATAACCGTTACTCTTAGGGGATATAGAGGCCTCCTGGAAAACGTCTTACAAGGCATTAAATTGTTAATTTAATACCCTGTATCTTCTGGGATCAGCCTTGCCTCCATTCAAACTCTTTTAAATTGTATCTTATTTTGTGATTAGTTCATTATGGTCCAGATTTCTTTATGACTTGTTCATCCATTATTATCTTTGCTTGACCCTTCTGTACCTCTCCTTCTTCTTGCACTGAGTACCCCCTCAACCCTTTAGACCTTTCCATTTAGAGTACCCCCTTCTACTTTGTATCATATGTGGTCTACAGCCCCAAAAGCATCTTTCTCCTCTCAAGGATCCCCTTTCTAGTTTCCTATACTCTATACACACTCAGTCCCTCATAGATATGCATATATAAAAATAAGCAGCTGTGATTCACATGTACAAAATAATATGAGACATTTGTCTTTCCAACCCTGGGTTACCTCATTTAATATTTTCCAGTTCCATTTTCTCCTGAAAATTTGATAATTTCATTTTTCTTATAGCTGTATACAATTCTATTATGCATGTGTGTTTGTACATGTGTGCATACCTGTGTGTGTGGCCTCATTTCATTATCTACTAATCAGTTGATATGATTCCATATCTTTGCTATTGTAAATACAGCAGCAATGAATGCAGGTATGCAATGAATATCTGTGCAATAGGATATGGAGTTCTCTGGGTATATGCACAGGAGGGGTATATCTGCATCATGTACAAGTTCCATGTTCAGTTTTTTTTAAACCCGTGTAGATTTTTCATAGTGGCTGCACATGTTTACACTCCTATGAACAGTAAATAAAGGGTGCTCCTTCCCAACATTGTTCCAGCATTTATCATCTTTTGTTTCCTTGATGGTGGCCATTCTCACTGGTATGAGATGAAATCTCAAAGCAATGTTCATTTGCATTTCCTGATGGCTGCTGTTTGTTTCTGTTATTGTTGTTTTGATTGATTTACTATTTATTTATCCATTTATCTTTGTTAAGACAGGATCTCACTCTGTAGTCCAGGATTTCCTGGGACTCAATATGCAGCTCTCACTGGCCTCTACCTCACAATCATCTGTATGCCTCAACTTCCCAAATTCTGGGGTTACAGGCATGAGCCACTATTCCCATTTTTGTGTCATCTTATAAGGAAGCAATGAGAGCAAAAAATGTTTGTCTCTAACATGAGTGAGTATGCATCTGTCATTACAAATATTTTCCAGGCCATACCACTCTAGATACAAAAGGGAACTCACAGATACTTGCTGAGAAATCAGGCAAATCTTAGTGTGTTGACTTAAATAATAAGACACTGAAAAGTGAAATGATTTAGCCAAGACAATGAATTTCTTCAGTAACAAAGCTAGTACAAAAAATGTATCATTCAAAGTTTAGTTTTATATTCAGCCCTTTACTTAATTCACTGACTCTGTGCTCTAAAACCCATGGTCAGAAAAGCACTGCAAGAGGTCAGACTTTTCTCCTCAATGACTTCACTGTCTCTTAGCACCATTCAGTTCTCTTTCTATAGCTACTGGAGAACATGGACACTTTTATTTGAAGTCTATCTTAATTCTTTCTTTTTAAAACAAATGCCAAGCAGCATTGTATGGCTTTGTTCTTTCTTTATAATCAGAAATAAGTTTTTGAAAGCCACTTTGTGGGAAACATGCTATCTTTTATGTATATTATGTGCAGCTACTTGGGAAAGTTCTTATAGAGACATCCCTGCAGTGGTTGTTTTTGGTTCTTGGAGATCTAACTCACTCTTTCCCTGCTGGTTATCACTTTCATTATTGTCTCCTGCTTTGCTGCCCTTTCCTATTTTGTAAGCATCCAGTATGTTCACAAAGTTGATCCTGGCCAGATGGGCTTCTATAGCTCCCTGATATTGCTATTATAGACATTGACTCCTTTTTATAGTTACATTTTCTCTAACTCATTTCATGGATAGACAAATAAAGTTTTACTTTGTCATTTGAAATGATGACTAGACCAGAAGAAGATGATATTTCCTAGCAAAAATAGCTTATACTTTTTTCTAAGATCATTTGGGAAATCCATGAACCATGTCCATGAGGCAATATAATAGAAACTGAGTTAAAATTATTTCACTATTTGGACAATTTTTTTTCTGTTTTCATGATCCTCATCTTCTTTTCCTGAGTTAGAAATAACTTTTTATCTAGTTCAAAACAGTCATTTCTGAGGATCTGCTGACAAGGAAGCATGCTTTCAGAGGACCAAAATTAGGTTCCCAGCACCCATGTCAGGTGGCTAACTCCTGCTCCAGAGGATCAAACACGTTCTTCTAGCTTCCACAGGCACCAATATTCATGTGCACCCACCCCACAGATACATACATACATACAAATACAAGATTAAATATACATTAAATCACAAAAGCAACAATAATTTCTTGAATAAATCACATATTTTCTATTTTATTTTTTACCTTTCTTTGAAATTCTTTTTGTGATGGACAATGAAAACTAAACATGTTAAACCTGTTGTATTAGCTTCTTCATCACTCTATCATAGTATCAAATATCTGAGATAGAAAATTTAAAGGAGGAAAGATTTATTTTGGTTTACAGCTTCCAGGGTTTCAGTATACATGGTTTGCTGTGTTATGGGAATTATTATGGGCACAAGGCAGAACATCATAGTATCAGGACATGGCAGAGGTAAGCTGTTTACCTCCACCTCATGGCATCTAGGAAAAGGAATGAGAGAGAAAGTAAGTAAGCAGTGGATGGTGAACATGGGCATGGACCTATACCTGCGGGGGCCTACAGAGGCTCCCTAGTAAGGCCTTACTCTAGGTCAGAAAATCTGAGATTGCTTTGCCCAGCAGAGCTGCATAATAGGATGATTTGGCCAAATACATGGTTACCAGGTGTTTTGAAGGGAATACACTTGCTGGTACTTTATAACTTGACCATGGAAGGGGGAGGTCTTTTGCCCCTCCCCTTGCTGATGTATAAAAGGCCCATTATAAATAAAGTTGGGGCAACTGGGTATTGACCCAGGGCCCTCCCAAAGCTATTCTGTGTCTCTATCTCATTGCCTTTGTCTGTATTTCTGTCTAATACTTCATTCCTCACTCCTTCCTTCCAAGAATGCTTTGACAGCTCAGATCTGGCCTCCAACATATGGCACCCAAACATGGAACTTGGATATGAAGGATAAAGTGAAGGAATACCAAAGGTTAAGTGGGCATGCTCATATATTTAATTGGGGTGCAGTGATTTTCTTTTTTGGGAGTAAAATTATATGGGGCAGATTAGTAATAGACAACTCTTTAAAGATATTTTAAAAGCCAGAAGGAACTGACATTAGGCTGTACCATGTATCTATCTATCTACCTATCTATCTATCTATCTATCTATCTATCTACTAAAGAACAGGATAAGAAAATTGTAAGGGTCTAGAAAGTCATGAAGATTTGATTTTATGATTTTTTTGGTCTGAGAAAGTTGTTTGAATGTTAAGGATGCAGGCCTAAGTAAAGTCTAAAGTTGTAGTATAAATAAGCCATGAAAATTTTTGTTAGGTCTGAGAAATGTAGGCTTAGGTAGAATAGAAAGTAGCTTAGAGTAGAGTAGGTTTTCCCAAGTGTGGGACCTTGGATGCAGACAGAATAAAAAAGCAGTGTCTGGGACCAAGCAACCACTCTGAATCTAGCAGTCCAAGAACAAGAAGCCACTTCAAAGACAGCCAGCTTCAGAAAGCAGCAGCAGGAGCAGTTGCTTTCCTGGCCTAGAATCAGCATCACTGAGATTTATGGGGCATCATTGCATCACAGGCAGCAGGTGGCAAGAGAGCCAGCACAAGCAGCAAGGGTCTGTGCATTTTCTGCCATAAGTGAGCAGTGGCAAGGGGAGTGCAGTTGGCTGGGGTGTTTGTGGGAGTTGGAACAGACATGGCTGGAGGCTGTGCTCTATGGTCTTGAGGAGCCAGGTAAGAGAAGGTGTACAAGCATTGGTGGAGGCTTTGGATCCCAGCAGCTGGAGCAGATCTGTTACTGAGAGCCAAAGTCCCTGGTGGACATGGTCGAGTGAGGGCCACCCCAGGAGAGCACAGGCCGAAAGCCAAGCAGGCAACTGGAGAGTGAGTGTGCAGGGCACCTTGGCCACTGCACAAAAGACAAAGCCTCCAGAGAAAGACATTTGTGGGGCATGCACCCAGCAGGCCAGGGAACAGGTGCCTGTGAGTCTGAGTGCATCCTGCTGGCCATGCATTCCAGAAACACTAGGATCCCTGCAGAGATGAGGCAGCATCCCCAAGGGCAGAACCATGGCAAAGGTGGTGCTATAGACCCAAGGAAGACTGCTGGCTGACAGGATACCTGAGCAAGATGTGCCCAGGCATGGAGAGTGTAGCAGAGGTTTTATGTACAGGGTCTGAGTCCCTAGCAGCAGCAACAGCAGCAGTGCTGGAACTGCTGAGTGAGGCAGAGCCACACTCCAGGCTGAATGGTGGAGATGCACTAGAAGCCAGGCCAGCCCAGGCTCCCAGCAACAGGATGAGGCAGAACAGTTGGGCTGCCCTAAGGCCTGCTGTAGGGCAGCACACAGAGGATGCAAGGCCACCAGCAGAGCAGGTAATGGTGCCAGGGTACAGATGCTGCAACTGGCCTCAGCTGAGTTTTCTCTAGAACCTGGGGTTCTGAATGAAAACTGCAGATCATAGCAGCAGGGCAGCACCTTGAGCCCTTGTGATGTGAGGTGATTGAGGCCCAGGTCTCAGGCCCCAGGACACTGGAGTCCTGAGTGGATTGGCCAGAGACAGGAGGGACAGACAGACTGAGACTGTAAAAAAAGGCAAACAGAATAGAGTCAGCAGCTAAAGCCATGCAGCTTGTTTATTGGTGGTGAATAAATGCATGGCTCCTTTAAGAGATGGCTTCCTGGTTCATGCTGGCTGTAAGGGGGCCCTTTTTTGAAGAAGTCTGCAGCAGCCAGCTTTACCCTAGGACAGATTGCCTTGGGAAATGCTACCAGCTGCAAAGTACCTCTGTAGCTGTGATAGAAGTTTCAGAGACTCTTGTTTAAACTGGGTTGTTGCAAGCAAAGGAACTGCAACAAATTTTGGTTGTGGGTTTCTTCATATTTGGAGCGTTTGCTTCAGATTCATTATGACTTGGACAGCTATACAAAAGCTTCAGGGTGGCTAGTGAGGTAGGTTCTGATCTTTGGCTTTCAGTGAAACATTAAGACTGGTATTAGAACTGGCTTTTTTAACATTTCAGACCTCAGAAATGGAACAATTTTGCTTTCATACACACATATATACTTTTATTAACTGTAGTGAATCATGAACTGTTTTGTGTAAAAATGGAACTGTTTTGTATAGGAATAGAGAAGCTTGTTTTTTCTATCTAGGCTCAGGATGCAGATTAAAAAATGATAAAGGAAAGGGGGAGTTATATCCTTAGTCACCTCTTCATATTTTAAAACATATGCTGATAAGTAAGAGTTGGAGGGTTGGGGATTTAGTTCAGTGGTAGAGCACTCACTGCTGGACTGTAGCAGTTCAAGCACAAAAATATTTCTTGTTCTTTTTATGATTAATGTTAGCCTGTATTAATGTACGCTATGTTTTGTTAGCAGAAAATATAAATAGTTCTATTAAGAGTGTGCTTTTGGATGTAAGTGTGTGAGAATTGTAATTGTGTGTCTATTGTAATATTCATACTAGAATTATATTAACCTGTTAATGTTAATGAACTATGGTATAGTGATGCTAAGGAGTCCTTAGATCTGATATGGTTGCATCAGGAGTTTACTGATTTATTTGATGTGGTTGCATCAGGAGTTTATTGATTTAAAAAAGGTTTAAAGCAGCTAAAACTGATTTACGCATCCTGGACCCATTTAAAAAGGCCATTCTATCTTGATCATCCTCTACTCCTTTACTAAGAGGCATAGCAGCCATAAGGAGCAGGAGTATTGCTTTAATTATTCTAGCTATTGACAAGCTCTTAGTGGAAAGAGGATTCAGAGCTGCATGGAGTTAGGCTCTGTACCTTCCCTTACCAGATACTGGTAGACAGAGACAGGTAAATACTTCTTATCAGCTGTCAACCTAAGACAGGTCATATATGGTGGAATGTGTGTTCCAGAGACAGGTAAGACTGGATGATTAAAAGAAAACAAAAGGTGACATAAGACAGGCACAATCATTTAAGGGGTCCAAGGGGCCCTTTATTTATAAAGAAGGGGGAATCTGTGGGGTTCTACAAAGGATCCCTATTAGGGCCTTACACAAGGTCAGAAAGTCTGAGATTGCTTTGCCCAGCAGGGCTGCATAATAGGATGATTTGACCAAAGGCATGGATGGTTACTGGGTGTTTTGAAGGGTTTACACTTGTTTGTGGTTTATACCCTAACTTTGGAAAAGGGAGGTCTTTTTCCCCTCCCCTTGCTGATATATTAAAGGTCCATTATGACTAAAGTTGGGGCAACTGAGTATTGACCCAGGGCCCTCCCAAAGCTATTCTGTGTCTCTGTCTATATTTCTATCTAATACTTCATTCCTCACTCTTTCCCCCAAGAACCCTTTGACAGGTCAGAGCTGGCCCCTGATAGGCTTCTTTCTGCTTTTGTTCTATGCAAGCTCAGACTACAAGATGATTCTGCCCATGTTCAAGGTCAATCTATACCTTTTCAGTTGTTTCTCACATGCCAGTCATCCCTGGGAAAGCCCCCAGTGACATACTCAGAAGTGTGTTTCACAATCTCCTAAGCATCTCTCAGACCAATCAAGTTGATTATTCAGATTAAGCATGCACACACACCCCCATTCTGCAGTTGGATAATGCATTGAACAGTGACTTTCAGGCCTTTCCTGCTACATGGGCATTATGGAAGTATCAAATGCCATAAGACTGGGTTATATACAATTTATATTAACCAGCTGGAAGCAAGCAGTTTATCTAAGAGACTATCCTGATGGTAGCGAACTTTTCAAATGTGATCCTAACTTTCCTGAGATAATAAAAGCAGGAAGACTAAGAAATGCAGTTTGAGACAAAGGTAAAGTTCTCAACACAAAGGTGAGACTGGAAACCTGAAAGATGGCTAAGTTGGGGGTGGGTGGGATAAGGCTCAGGGCAAAGGTACAGGTGCCACAATGGAAACCTACCAGTCAATGACCATAAAAAGAGCAATTGAAGTGCTAGAGGTGAGATGCTTAGGAAGAAAAGAGACCTAATAATTCACCTTAAGGAACAGCAATGCCATTTTAAGAGTAAAACTAGAACTCAGAGTATCCAGTGGAAACTAAAAGGGAAAAATCTGAGAAATAAGGAAAACATAAGAATATGCTATCACAAAGAAAAATAAAAGTAAATCAAGATAGAGAACATAACTAAGAATGAAAAATTCTACCCAGGGGGGAAACATATTGAAGACTGAGATATCCATTGAGATTTTTACTCAGATCAGCCATATCACATAAAATTTGCCTGTTTAATGTTCATCTGTACTATGGTCACAAGGTTTTGTACCTAGAAGTACAATATAATTCCAGAATATTCATCATCTAGAAAGACTACACAGACTCTTTAGTGGCTTCTCACTTCCCACCTTCCCACTACTAACTCCTAGCAACTACTACATTACCTCCTATTTCTATTCTGAATATTTTGTGTAAATAAAATCAACCTTTTGTTTTTGGCTTCATTCACCTGGCATGTTTCCAAGATTCATCCATGTTGTAATCTCTATCAGCACATTACTAGTTATAATATTATATTGCATATGAATTGATTTCTTTCAGCCTATTTGTTCCATTACTGTCAGAGCTGAGAGGCCCCTTGGGAGTAAAGGAGATATGAGTAAGGAAGTTTCTTTTTCTTCCTGGTAGTCTGTCACCTGCCTGATAGAACCTCTACTAATGCCTTGGGGGGCCACAAAGAGGTAGAACTCACCAAAAACACCTCAAAAGAAGCAGTGATGGAAGGCCTTGAAATTATTCAGAGGCATCCCAGAACATCTGTCATATGAACTCTGCTGTTGCTTATATATTGTATGTATTGGTTCAGTATTATTTTAGCAATAGATACTTTTAGGTTGTCACCAGGTTGGTGTTGTCATGAATTAAACAAATGTTATGAAATTTGAGATAGAAGTCTTTTCATGGACATAGCTTTTATTCTCTTCAAGTAAATGCCTAACAATTGAATGGCTGGGTCATTAAATGTCATATATTATAATTTATGATATCATCTTCAAAAGTAATTGTGCCATTGTATGAGTCTATCCTCCCTCACAGTGACTAAAAATTTAAGTCATTCCACACACCTGCCAACATTTGGGACTGTCAATGTAGAACAGTTGAAGTTACTTCTCTGGTAGTCAGTGCTGTTGACTATGTTTTATATGCTTAGTGAACATTTATGCTTCTTATGTACTTGTTGAAATATTTCATCCTTTTCAAAAAGAATGCTTTATTTTATTGTTGCTGTAGATGAAAGAAATTTGTCCCCCCATACATTGCGAATATTTCTCCCAGCATGTGGTTTGCCATTTCCCAGACATACTAGTGTATTTTGAAGAGTAAATTTTTTAATTATTGTTAGTGTTTTATGCCTAAAAGAAATATTTGACCATCCCAGTATCATGAAAGTTTTTCCTATTTTTTCTTTCCTTTAACTTCTACATTTAGAGCAATGATACATTTCAAATTAATTTTTATGTATAGGTAAGTGTATCACATTTAAAAAATTTAATTAGGTCATCTCTAACTGTTGAAGAGTATTCTTTTCTGCACTTAATTGTCTCAGCTCCATTGTTAAAGATCAGTTGACTGTATGTGTATAAATCTGTTTCTGGATTTCATTTCATGCATATTTTTTTCTTAGTTCATTAAAACCTAGCTATTTGGGTTTTTCAATTTTCTTTTTCAAAAATTATTTTGTATCTTGTTATTTTATTAGGATCAGAGCATGGTTTTTTCTGTCCAAAGAATATATGCTTAGATTTTTTTTAATTGCAAGAAATCAATCAATTCAAGCAATACTGAGTCCATCAATTTTTAGTTTTATTGTATAGATTTTTACATCGGTGATTATTGAATTTCCAAAACTTGAACACAGTACATCTTTATTTACATGTGTCTTTTAAAGATTTTTATTTTTGTGTGTTTGTACATGCTCATATGTATGTGCAACTGTGTACAGGCATGTGTATGTGTGAATGCCAAAGGGTGATGTCAAGAAACTTCCTTAGTAACTCTTGACCTTATTTTTTAAAGGGGTCTCTTGCTAAGCCTGGGACTAACAGTTTAAGATAGATCAATACACCCCAAGGATCTGCCTGCCTTTCCTCCCACCCTACACTGACATTTCAGATGCACACCACTGCTCCTGGCTGATAGGGATACAAAGTTGGATCCTCATGCTTGTGTGGAAAGTACTTTACCAACTAAGCCATCTACCCAACTCATTCAGTTTTGTCCTGTTGACCTTTGACAGCTTGTATCTTTCAAGGAATTTTTACACTGCATCTGTTAAATTTTATTTAATATTTTCTCACTGTCTAATGTCTTTGTGTTCCTATAACAAAATGCCTGAGATTAGAAAATTTATAAATAACAAAATTAACTTCTCAACATTATGGAGACTAAGAAGTTCAAGATCAAGGCACTGACAGCTTCAGTTGTCAATGGGAGACTGCTCTCTCTGCTTCCAAAACACCAGGCAGTTTGGTGCTGTGTCATCCACAGAGGAAAAGCACTGTCTTCATGTGTAATAAGATACAGAAGAGGCAAATTGCTCATTTAAGGCCTTATATAAGACACAAATCTATTCATGATAGCAAATTCTTCATGGCTTGGTGGCCACATAAAAACTAATTTTTTTAATACCATCACCTTGATGTTTAACATGAATTTTTAATGGGACATCCAGCTAATATCTATGGCCTCTGCAGTGATGTCTCCTCTTTTATTTTTGGCATTGTTGATTTGTGTTTCTGCTGTCTCTTCCTTGTGTGTCCTTTTGTTGTTTTGACACATTCTTAGTCTGTAGACTTGCTGGCCTCATGCTTGCCATATAGCCCTTTTGGTTGACTTTAATCTCATAAGCCTGCCTCATCTTCTCAAGTGCAGAGATTTCAGGCATGTGCACCTCATCTGGCTTCATTTTTAAATATCAACTGATGTTGATCAATTTTATTAATCTCTTCAGAGAATTTACTGGTTTGTCAATTTATTCTTTTACTGTAATTGTTATTGTTGTCATTCTGCTTTGTTTTCTGGAAATTTAATAACTGTCTTTACAAAAAGACAATAATTTTACTATCATTTAACTGGGACTATTATCTATTTTTGCTATGATTTATTCTCTACTCATAAATTGTTTAGACATATAGTGTTAAATTTCCAAACATGGAGATAATTTTAAGATATATTATTTAAATTAGCTTATAATTTAGTTTGTTGTAGTCAAAGAGCATATTACATAGTTTCAATCCTATACCATAGCATATATCTTAATGAGCAATCCATAGACACTTGAAAAGAATGAGTTTTTGCTGCTGTTGGTTATCATGCCCTATTAAATTGGTGTTGCTTTTAGATGTTTTCAATTGTTGCTGATTTATTTTTCCTACTTATAGAGCACATATTAAAGTCCCCTGCTGTGATTGTGGCATCTTCCTTAATTCTGCTATTTTTATTCACATATTTTAAAACTCTAATATTAGACTCAGGTACATTATATTTAGGATTTCCCATTATTTATGATTTTGTCATTTAAAGTAACTATTTCCATTAGAAAATACCCCTGTTTTCACCTCTATCTTGTCTGTAATTACCCAGTTTTCCTAAGTTTACTGTTGGCATAGCATATCTTTTGTTATCTTTTCATTTTTAGTCTGTGCTTTCACTTGGATTAATCAATACCTTTTAATTTTCCATTTTATTTCTTATATTTTCTTTTTAGGTAAGTCTCTAATTAATGCTGTTATTGGTGTTGTTTTATTGGTCTACTTTTAATTCACAAAAGACTGTCAGCAGGCTCAACTATACAAAGTGGTATGGAATCTATTTATTTTTGTTCCTACCTGAAACTAAAAGTCAATCAAAATATTAAAAATTAATTTTCATATATTGGACACCAACCAGTGCTGTCTGTTGCTCATGTTTGCAAAGGCTAGCCTCATGCTTTGTGCTCAGTTTAACATTCACATGAAAACTGTCCTGGAGGTGCTGACTTTAATATTAGTAGACATGAGACACACCCTAATGTGGACAGAGTATTTCACATCAGATTTACTACTCAATATCTATTTCCTGAGCCAAGAAACTTGACTTGAGTCATCTGATCTGAGCTTGTCTGAAGAAAGGTTGCTCTTTGGAGTTCTGAAGAGAATATGAGCAGTCCTGTGACCCTAGTCTCATCTCTTATAAATGTGATATCTCCATTTTATTCTTCACAGCAATCCTACAAGGACTATATGATGTCCATCCTTAATAAATAAGAAAATTGGATGCCAGGAACTTATCCAATGTTAGTTAAATAGAGATGAGGTCTGGTGGGCAGAAACATGGGCTAGAGTTCTCCTCACATACACACTTTCTCTCCAGCTTTTGCATCCAAAAACACTTTGAGACATATTTTGAAGGTTTAGAATGGTATAATGGGCAGTAAGTAAAGACTCAGGTCTTTTTGTTTTCAGACATAAATGACATAAAAAATAAGTACCAAATAAAGTCCATTCCTAAGTACATAAGCTTTTCTAGTTAAAATAATATTGATATAATTCAATTTATAAGAGCATGCCCATATCATCTGTGACTTGGGTGAAATTCCAAAACCTGATTGCAATTGCTACTGACACAGTAATGTGTCTCTAGGAGTGCTTTGATATGATTAGTGTAGTAGATGGGCAAAGTTGATGCCTCTGTATCATTTGAACTTTCGCTTGAATCATTTTTGATCACCCTGGTGCTTTAACAATAGACAATATAATCTAGACAGCAGCTGTTGCACAATACCCCACCCCAAGAACGTGAAGTATGATTAAGGAAATAGCCAGTTCTCATCAGCATTCACCATCCATTTATCACTGAGACACACTCTAGAAAGCCATGGATTGTATGTCCTGCTCTCTCCATATCAATTTTTCCAGGAACCTGTCACATATACTGATCACAGAGAGAAAAGGAGATGATATGACCACAGTGTGGAAGGACATGTCCTATCTATTAACAGCGTTCAACTGGAAGATCCCTTGACAGCAGTGAGGAAATAAATGGCAATGTGAGGATCATCAACTGACTTTCCTCAGAATGAGTACATCTGTCACCAGGTAACAAATCTGAATGCTCTGCTGCTTGTTATTCTCTAGACAAAGACTGATCACTGGGTGTCACTTGGCACTAAATGTAAAGCAGACAGTAGACCTTGATTAACCAGAAGCACAGCATAAAGCTCTCAAAATTTTATATGGCTTAAGACTTTTGGGGAAAAAACTTAGGTTATAAGGAAACCAAATTATTTTAATATTTTATTCAATGAAAGGCTGCTCTGGTCCTGCCCTGAGGTCCGAGCAGACTCTACTGTTACCTCCAATGCATCTTCCAGAAAAAACAGATTGGGGTCTGAATATCATTATAGCCTTGAGACATTACAGTAGTTTTAACCTTCAGAGAAAATGTTCCATTTTGTTCAGAATATCGTGCAAAGTTATGAAGGCAGAGTTGTTGAAACCCATTTCAGATGGATGTTACAGCAAAAAAAAAAATGTAGGCCAACTACTATAAATGAAATCGTTTCATGAAATGTTTCAGACACTCTGTCTTCCACCTATTATGTCCAAAACCAGAGGAAAATAAAATGCCTATGTATTTAGGAATAGCAATCATAAATGAGTAATGAGTGATGTTCTTTCTTTCTTTTTTGTTTGTTTGTTTGTTTGTTTCTCAAGACAAGGTTTCTCTATGTAGCCCTGGCTGTCCTGGAACTCACTCTGTAGACCAGACTGGCATCAAATTCACAGAGATCCACCTGCCTCTGCCTTCTGAGTGCTGGGATTAAAGGCATGTTCCATCACTACCCAGCTGTTCCTTATTTCTTTATGCTAGGACTTTCACTTAAGAACACACCCCTCTCTCTTCCCCAGTATCCTTCAGATAGGATATCAGTTATTTGCTACCAATGCTTGTTTACAGTAAACATTTTGTGTTGCTTTGGTAGAACTGTATTTATGACATAACATTCATTTATCTATTCATTTATAACAAATATATTTTGGATAGTGCTCTTCAAAAAAAACTAAATGAAAAAACAGATAATCTCACACTGCAAAGAAGGACATAGGTTTATGTCAGAGGTCAGATACCCTCTAATCACTGGAGTAGACAAGGACAGAGCAACATAGGGCTAGCAATCAAATGTAATCAGGCAAAACACCATAGAAAGTTATTTATGCTGCATCTTTAACAATAGCAATCCATTAGGCTTGTGCCCATTGCTACACTACTCTGATCAAAAAAATCTATCCTGCACCTGAGTTTCTGTTTCCTACCCAATAGATGGTGACAGACCATCCATAGGCATCCTTCCCTTGACTGTTATTCACCTTCTTTCAGTTGCTGTATCCTCTCAGAGTAGGAAGAATGCATAACATGATGAAACCACCAGGATGCAATACAAACCACAGCTAAGAATACTGTGACCAATGCTGAGTCTGCCATTTGTTGGGAGGCATCAAAACCTATAATTAATCCAAGAAAATGGCAATGTGTCAGTAAATTCTCTAATGAGGATGTAAGATGCAACATGGCTACTCCTTGTGCTGATACAGAACTTTAATGCTATGTAACTAGACCTCACAGAATGATAGGTGTATTAGTTTGCCTCCTTGTTGCTATGCTAAAATACTGACCCAAAGCAACTTGGGAAGAAAAAGATGTATTTGGCTTATTCTTCCACATCACAGTCCAACACTGAAAATTCAGAACAGAAACTCAAGCAAAAATAGAGAGGCTGGCTCCCAGTGTCTTGCTTAGCCTACTTTCTTATGCAACTCAAGACCACCTGCCCAGGAAGTGGTATTGTCCACAGTGGGCTGGGCCTTCCCACATCTATCATTAATCCAAAAACATGCCTACAGGCAATCTGATAGAGGCGATTCCTCAGTTGAGGCTCTCTTGCCAGGTGATTCTAGTCTGTGTCAATTTGATAAAAATTAACCAGTCCAGTAGAACAAAACATGCCTTAGAGGTCTCTTAAATCTTTCAGCGATGGTTGATAAAACACAAACCTTATCCCCTGAAGCTACTTCTAGAAAAGGTCCACATTCTTAGTTCTCACAGACCTACTTTCTACCTCATGCACAATTCTCCTTTTCTCACACCCAGGATTTATCCCTCACCAACACCCAGCAGGGGGAGCTCCATGTTTACTGCTTATTTAGCTCCAGTCTGTATAAACTGCCTCAGATTAGGCATACTACCTGTCTCAGTCACTGTTAAAACACCAGGTAGTATATGGTCTTGCCCATACCAAGGTGTAGTGGTTTGAAAAAAAAAATGGCCCCCAAAGGGAGTGGCAATATTAGGAGGTGTGGCCTTGTTGAAAGAAGTGTTATAACTGGGCACAAGCTTTGAAATCTTTTTTTTTTTTCAAGTTTCTCTCAGTATGACAGTCAGTGGACTTCCTGTTGCCTCTGAGTCAAGATGTAGGACTCTCAGCTCCAGCACCATGTCTGCCTGCAAGCCACCATGTTCCCCTTCATGATCACAGTAGACTGAACCTCTGAAACTGTAAGCAAGCTACCTCAACTGAATGGTTTTACTTGTAAGAGTTGCTATGCCAGGCGGTGGTGGCTCACGCCTTTAATCCCAGCACTTGGGAGGCAGAGCCAAGCGAATCTCTGTGAGTTCAAGGCCAGCCTGGGCTACCAAGTGAGTTCCAGGAAAGGTGCAAAGCTACACAGAGAAACCCTGTCTCGAAAAACCAAAGAGATAGAGGGAGAGGGAGAGCGAGAGGGAGAGAGAGAGAAAGATGCCATGGTCTTGGTGTCTCTTCACAGCAATAATAAATCCTAAGACACAGGACTCCAATAAATGATTAGTGAGTGGATGCTGCTTTTGATACCATGGCTGGTGCTCTGGGAAGGCCTCACTGAAGAGACACCATTTAACTTGAATCTGAAGATGAAAAGATTCCAGTCTTGATGGGACCCAGAAGAGTGCTTCAGGGAGAGGAACAGTAAGTGCAGAACCATGATTTCAGGATAAAGTAAAACAAATCCCTGTCTGCTTCTCATCTCAGCACTGGCTCTCACCACTTTCTATGCTTCCTTCCCCAACATCTTTTATGTATATAGTGAGCCAAGTTTTTTTTCTAGCCCCTTCCAACACAAGTAGAACTGGTATAGCTGGTGAAGACATCTTCCAGAAGTGAACTTTTAGCCCAAAAGGTAGTTCAGCAACTTAGAGTTCCTTATGCTCTGCTGTTGACATGTGTTAACTAACAGAAGCACTGTGAGTAACTCTATCTGAATTGTGAGAGGGAAGTCAAACCCTTTCTTCATAACATTGCATATCCACAGAGTGCTCACTGCAGGTGGGCTGATAATGTAGAACATTTGAAGATGGCCTGAGTGTACCAAGTGTAACACAAACATTAAATTGTTCCATTGTTTTACAGTGAGTCTAAATAACAGCAGTACTAATGTGGTCTAAGAACTATGATAAAAAGAGCACAGTATTGAAGCATCATGGCAAGTTATTTTAGAGAGCAGACCACTGGGACTAATGAAGGCTCAACTTGAATTCTGTTGGAAGCACAACTCTTGAGACCATGAAGCATTCATCTATTAGTGAACACATTGTCAAGAGGTCTTGGGGCTCTTCCTTTAAGAAAACACCAGTTTTGCACACTATGTAAATATAAAGCTTCAAACAAGCTTTGTATCTGTCTCCTCTTTGGTGTCAACACCCAGCTCCTATTTGGGTAAGTGGGGGTAATTTACACCCCTCCAGAGCTAGAAGCATCTCCATGCTTCACTATTCTGGACAGCCTACTGTCACATTGCCTCTTTAGAATGTTCTCATAGAGAGGAAATGCAGCTTAATGGAGGGAGGGGAAGCATTTTGCCAGTTCAGCTGATTCTTCAGCTTCAACATGATTGAGTGAACTGAAGTAATTCAGGGCTCTACTTTATATTTTTGGCAAATGAGCAAATATGCAGATTGGTACCAAACAGATGTGTCTGCTCGTTACCACAAAAGCAGTTCCCAAAGCCGAGTTCGTTTAACTGTGCTCTAATTAGTGAGAGCATCATAGCAGGTATACAATTATTCTGGAACCTGTTGTACTTTCATCTGTGCTCAGTTCCCTTTTATTAAGCACATTCAGGTTGAACTTACAGTGAACTACATAGTTTAAGAGTGGCAATCTCGGACTGGCAAAACTTCTGTGCCTGTCATGTATGCTCTGAAATGGTTGGGAAATTGCCTTTGAAGCAGCCAGAATTTGTCCTCATCTGTTGTCTCATGTTGGCTGCAATGATGTGCCATTGCTATGATTGTTGTTTACAGTACTGTCCAGAATTCCACAGTAAGTATTTCCTAAAGGTAATCAGGTGAGAAGATAGCAGGCTTCTTGAACCATCATTCAGTTCATTCACTCAGTTTTCCTGTCAACCACACTGTGCCCAGTCCCTTGCTGGGGACACAACGGTGCTAAAAGATGGTTTCTGTGGCTGTAGAATTTATAAAGAAAGAGTTTGAGGAGCACAGGGTGGAATAATCAACTGGATGTCATGAGCTTGCAGGCAACTAAGTAGCCACCCAGGAATATTCTAGCACAGTGTGTGTGTGTGTGTGTGTGTGTGTGTGTGTGTGTGTGTGTGTGTGTGTGTGTGTGTACATATATGTGCATGAAAGTGGGGGAGAGAGAGAGAATGCACGTTGAGGTCAGAGGACAACTTTAAAGAGTCAGTTCTCTCCTTCTACCATAGCATCTAAGGGTTGAATTTACATTATCAGGCTTGAGCAATAAGTGCTTTTATGTTCTGAGCCATCTCACCACTGCTGTTTATTTTCATTTTATTGTGTCCTTTCTGCTTTCAGCATTAGGGTAATGCTGGTCTCATAGATGAGTCGAGAACAGCAGTTCTCAACCCTTTCACAGGAGTTACCTAAGACCATCAGAAAACACAGATATTTACATTATGATTTGTAACAGTAGCAAAATTACAGTTATAAAGTACCAACAAAAATAATTTTATGTTAGGAGTCACCACAATGTGAAGGCTGTATTAAAGGGTCACAGAAGTAGGAAGGTTGAGAGCCACTGCCCAAGAAGGTCCAAGGAGGCTGCTGGGAAGAGGGCATTCTGGAACTGGGCAAATAAAGACTTCTAGAGAAAAAGAAAACTCCAACTTAAAGTGTGGGGGTGGGTAAAATACACTTAGGTCATGAGAGTAGAAGAGACTGTTTGTGGGAAAAAGGGTAACTAAGGAAAGGGAGAAGGGAAATCAGGAAGGGATCACAAGGCGGGGGTATGATCCGAGTACATGATATATTTGAGTAAGAGAGGTATTATTAATCCCATCACTGTAAAATTAATATAGAGTAATAAGTGAAATATCCTGTTTATTATGCATGAATAAAGATAAAGTATCTGTTTGTGAGTCTCATCTGCATATTTTTAAATCATTTTTAGAAATTTAGTTCAAACGTACTTCCAGCTGGTTATGCCTTTACTATCACCTGCATATCACAACTGTATCTCAGAAAATCCCCTAGTACATTAACATTGACCCACTCACTAACTTGTTATTCCTACACTGAAGGCTGAGGTGCCTTTGGCATGGTAAGAAAACAACTAAAGTGGACAAGACATTTTAAATTTTTCAGTTACTAAAAGTTAGCTACTCCTGTTAAGACTAGAGAGTGACAGTCTGCCAAAGTGATGCCATTGGGAAGCTGGGCTTTGACCACAGAGGTTTCAAGTTTTCAGTGCAGAAGTCCTTCACCTCTTGGATAGGTTTGTCCCTAGGTATTTTTTTTTTCCATTTGAGGATATTTTAAATAGGAGCAGGTCAATAGTCTTCTTCTTTGTGCATTTGTTTTCGATGTACAGGAAAGCTACTTATCTTGTAATTTGATTCTATGTCCTGCCACTTTGCTAAAACTGTTTGTTATTTATAGAAGTTTTTGGTAGAAATTTTTGGGATCTCTTAAGCACAATATCATATCACCTGCAATTAAGGACAGCTTGACTTCTTCTTTTCCTATTTGCATCCCTTTAATTTCCTTCTCTTGCCTTCAAGCACAATAAACAGTGTGTGGGTAGTAAACAACCCTGTCTCATTCCTGATTCCAAAAGGAATGCTTCAAATTTTTCTTTATTCAAGATTATGTTGACAGTGAGTTTGTTATATGTAGTCTATATTATGCTGAGTTACACTGAGTTACACAATCTCCAGTCCTACTCTCTTGTGGACTTTTATCATAAAACTACATTGGATTTTATTAGAGTTTTTCTATATATTGAAAGCCCCCCCCCCCCCGGTCCTGGTGGCTTGGCCTGGGAGGCGCCATTCTGTAGGGCAAGTGCGGGGGGGGGGGGGGGGGGGGGGGGGGGAGGTTCATGACTGTGGTCGGCCACACGGCCTTGGGAGAGATAACTGTGGTCGGACACCCGGCCTTGGGAGAGTAACCTTGAGTCAGAACAAGATATCTATAATTGGCCACCTGGCCTTGGAGAACAAACAGCTGCACATTTCTGAAAATTAAAGATAGTCTCCAAGTTCACCCTGGCCTTATTTGAATCAACCAATGGGAACCCTGTAACTATGCTTCTCGCTTCTGTAACCGCGCTTCTGCCCCTAGGATCCTATAAAAAGTCCCCTTTACCCTGGGAAGGCGCGCAAGTCTTCCCAGAGACTTTGTCGCCCCAGGTACCTGTGCATTTGAATAAACCCTCTTGCTGTTTGCATCTGATCCGTGGTTTCGGCGTGTTCCTTGGGTTTGGGGTCTCTCCTGAGGAAAGATCTCAAGTGGGGGTCTTTCAATATATTGGGATAGTCATGTGACTTTAGCTTCTAAGTCCATTCACATAACTTATTACATTTATTGACTTGCTTATGTTGAACTACACCTGCATCTCCAAGATAAAGCCAACTTGGTGAAGGTGGCTAATCTTTTTGGTATATGTCTGCATTTGGTATTGTATTTTATTGAGAATTTTTAATGATTTTTTAAAAAAATACTTTGTAATTTGATTCTATGTCTTGCCACTTTACTAAAACTGTTATTTATAGAACATTCTGGTAGAAATTTTTGGAATCTCTTATTCACAATGTATCACCTGCAATTAAAGACAGCTTGACTTCTTCTTTTCCACTTTGTATCCCTTTAATTTTCTCCTCTTGCCTTCACACAGAATAAAAAGTGTGTGGGTAGTAAACAACCCTGTCTCATTATGACTCTTTATGTCTCTGTATGTCCATCATAACTGTAGTGGGTTTTTTTTTCTGTTTGCTTGTTTTGTGTGTGCTTAACCTGGTTTGGGTATAGAGTAACATTGGCCTTACAGAAGGTGTCAGGAGTGCCCCTTCTGTGTCTAGTCCTTTGACTAACTTAAGAAGGATCTACTTTGGATCATAGAAAGTCTGGTAGAATTCTTCAGTGAATTTATCTGGGCCAGGACTTTTTTAGTCAGAATGCTTCATATTACTGTCTCAAGCTCCTCATTTGCTGCCAGCATGTTTAGGTTGTTAATCTTTTCTTGGTTTAACTTTTGGTGGTTTGTTTGATGGCTTGGATAAGTCCAGAAGTTAGTTCATTTCTTTTCAATTTTCCATTTTAACAGAATACACATTTTAAAAATATCCCCTCACAATATTCTTCATTTCTTTGGTGTCTGTTGCAATGTTTCCCTGTTCATTTCTGGTTCTGTTAATTTGGGTCCTCTCTGTCTCTGTTTTGTTTAGGTGAGCCAAGGGTCTGTCAGTATTGTTTTTCTTCTCTTTAGCCAGATCTTCGATTCTTTGTATTGTTTCCTTTGTTTGTATTTGATTAATTTCTGCTCTGATTTTTATTGTTTCTTTCTGCTTACTGGATTTGTGGTATGTTTTATCTTGCTTTTCCAAATTTTTGAGTTACAGCATTGAGTTATGTATGTATTTTTAATGTAGGCACTTAAAACTATAGATTTCCCCCATATGACTGCTATATGTCCAGAAGTTTTGTGTTATATTTTCATTTACATTTAGCTCTGGCAGTATTTCCATTTCTTACATGATTTTCTTTTCTGGTCCATCCATCATTCAGTAGTGAGTCATCATTTAATCTCCATGAGTTTGTATATTTTTAGAGATGTATTTGCTGTCCATTTTAAGATTTATAGCATTATGATCAAGGCTACATAGCATTATTTCAACTATTTCAGAATTGATTAAGATTTGTTTTGTGTTCCAGAATTTGGTCTATTTTTGAGAAGTTTCCATGTGCTGCTGATAAGAATGTGTGTTCTTTGGTGTTTAAGTGGAATATTCTGGAAGTATATATTAGTCCATTTGATATATGGTATCATTGAATTCTGATGTCTCCTTGTTTATATTTGTTCAGATGATCTGTCTATTGGGTTGCTGTTAATCTCTGTCTTTAATTTCAACAGTAAGTGTTTCATGAAATTGGATGCACTGGACTTTGGTACATATATACTTAGGATAGTAGTATTTTCTTTTTAATTGTCACCATGATTAGGATGTAGATGTAACCGTCTTGTTAAATAAGAAACACAGATCCAGTTGCAGAGTTGAAAGCCACAAGATCAGAGCAAGAGCTGAAAACCTTACCCTTCACTGCTTCTGCTGTGAATTTAATCCCGAGTGCTGGGATTAAAGGCTTGTACCACCACTGCCCAGCTTCTGCTATGGCTTGCCTTGACCCCAAGGCAATTTTATTAATATACAAATAAAATCACATTTTACAAATATAGTATCACCACATTAGGATGAACTGTCTTTTATATTTTCTGATTAGTTTTAGTTTTAAATACATTTTGCCAGATTGCAATTCCTGCTTCCATCCTGGTCACATTTGATGATAGTACAATTTTTCCACCTTTTCTTTTTTAAAGATGTGGTGTCCATCTTTAAAGTTAAGGTGAGTTTCTTATAGACAATAAATAGATAGAGTAGCTATTTATTTATTCATTCAGCTAGCCTGTATCTTTTGATACAGGTGATTAATATATAAAGTTATTTTTGAAAGGTATGTGTTGATTTTAGTCAATGTATTGTTTTTTGTATTTGTGTTCTTAGTCTGACTTTGTGTATCAGCAGCTATGGCTTCATTTGTTTTCTTTCTATGGTCTCTTGACTGTTTATTCCTCTCTTCACTCCAAAGTATTGTGTTGTGTGATCTTTTGTTTGTGTCTTGCCAAATAAAGCTTGCTTGGAGTCAGAAGGCAGAACTAGCCACTAGTTAACAGTAGAGCTTTGGAGGACTGTAGAGAGAGAGACAGGAAGTGGTAAGGCATGGCTGAGACAGGATCTCAACTCTTTCAGCCAGAGGAATGGATGAGGTAGAAAGTCACTGATGGCTGCTTCCCTGATTCTTTAATCTTTCAGGTTTTTACCCCAATATTTGATTCCTGGTTTTTATTGTTAAGATTAATTGAACTTTTTTCTCCTTTTTTTATTATATTTGTGTTTTAATTTTACACATCAGCCATGAGTTCCCCTGTCATCCCCCCTCCCGTCTCTGTCCCTACCTTCCCCCCAGCCCCTCCCCTCCATTCCCATCTCCTCCAGGGCCAAGACTCCTCTGGGGATTCATTTAAACCTGGTGGATTCAGTACAGACAGGTCCAGTCCCCTCTTTCCAGGGTGAGAAAGGTGTCCCTGTGTAAGCCCAAGGTTCCAAACAGCCAGCTCATGCACTAAGCACAGGTCCAGGTCCCACTGCCTGGGTGCCTCCCAAACAGTTCAAGATATTCAATTGTCTCACTTATCCACAGAGCCTGATCCAGCTGAGGACTCCACAGCCTTTGGTTCATAATTCATGTATTTCGTTCATTTGGATATTTGTCCCTGTGCTTTTCCAATCTTGGTCTCAAAAATTCACACTCTTACAGTCCCTCCTCTTTCTCAACAATTGAACTCCTAGAGCTCTACCTGGGGCTTGGCCGAGGATCTCTGCATCCACTTCCATCAGTTATTGGATGAGAGTTCCAGCACGACCATTAGGGTGTTTGGCAATCTGATCACCAGCCTAGGTCAGATCAGGCTTTCTCTCGACCATTGCCAGCAGTCTACAGAGGATGTATCATTGTGGATTTCTGGAGACCTCTCCAGCACTCTGCCTATTCATGTTCTCATGTGGTCATCATTTATCATGGTCTGTTATTACTTGTTCTCCCTTTCTGTTCTTGATCCTGCTGGGATCTCCTACTCCCCTCAGCTTTCTTTCCCTCAAATCTTGCCCTTCATTACTCCCACTGTTGTCCAGGATGTTCATGTAGATCTCATCCATTTCTCTGTCAATGGGCGATCCCTGTGTCTTTCCTAGGGTCCTGTTTTCTAGGTAGCCTCCCTGGAGTTGTGTAGCAGTCTAGTCACCTTTGTTTTACATCTAGTATCCTACTATGAGTGAGTACATACCATGTTCATCCTTCTGAGTCTGGGTTGCCTCACTCAGGATGATTTGTTCTAGAATCATTCATTTGCCTGCAAATCTCATGATGTCATTGTTTTTCTCTGCTGAGTAGTACTCCATTGTGTATATGTACCATATTTTCTTTATCCATTCTTCAGTTGAAGGGCATCTAGGTTGTTTCGAGGTTCTAGCTATTACAAACAATGCTTATATGAACCTAGCTGAGCAAATACCCTTGTGGTATGATTAAGCATTCCTTGGGTATATGCCCAAGAGTGCTATAGCTGGGTCTTGGTTGGGGGGATGGAATCTCAAATTTCTAAGAAAGCACCATATTGATTTCCAAAGTGGCTGTACAAGCTTGCATTCCCACCAGCAGTGGAGTAGAGTTCCCCTTGCTCCACATCCTCTCCAGCATAAGCTGTCTTCTGTATTTTTGATCTTAGCCATTCTGACAAGTGTAAGGTAGTATCTCAGAATCATTTTGATTTGCATTTCCTGGATGTTGAACAATTCCTTAAATGTTTTTCAGCAATTTGAACTTCCTCTGTGGAGAATTCTCTGTTTAGTTCTATAGCCCATTTCTTAGTTGGAATGTTGGGCATTTTGATGTCTAATTTATTGAGTTCTTTTTTTCTGGATATCAGCCCTCTGCCAGATGTGGGGTTGGTAAAGACCTTTTCCCATTCTATAGGCTGTCACTTTACCTTGTTGACCATGTCCTTTGCTCTACAAAAGCTTCTTAGTTTCAACAGGTGCCATTGATTGATTGTTTCTCTCAGTATCTGTGCTACTGGTGTTATATTTAGGAAGTGATCTCCTATGCCAATATGTTCAAGACTATGTCCTACTTTCTCTTCTATCAGTTTCAGAGTAACTGGATTTATGTTGAGGTCTTTGATCCACTTGGACTTATGTTTTGTGCACGGTGACAGATAGGATCTAATTTGCAGCCTTCTGCACAATGATATCCAGTTATGCCAGCACCATTTGTTGAAGATGCTTTCTTTTTTCCATTGTACATTTTTGGCTTCTTTGTCAAAAAATTATATGTTCATAGGTGTGCAGGTTAATGTCAGGGTCTTCAATTCAATTCCATTGGTCCACATGTCGGTTTTTATGCCAGTACCAAGTTGTTTTTATTACAGTAGCTCTATAGTAGAACTTGAGGTCGGGGATTGTGATGCCTCCAGAGGTTATTTTATTGTACAGGATGCTTTTGGCTATCCTGGATTTTTTTGTTTTTCCTTATGAAGTTGAGTATTATTCTTTCCAGATCTGTGAAGAATTGTGTTGGTAATTTCATGAGAATTGCATTGAATCTGTAGTTCGCTTTTGGTAAGATCGCCATTTTTACTATGTTAATCCTGCCTATCAATGAGCATGGGAGATCTTTCCATTTTCTGACATCTTCTTCAATTTCTTTTTTCAGGGACTTAAAGTTCTTGTCATATAGGTCCTTCACATGCTTAGTTAGAGTAACCCCAAGGTGTTTTTTATCATTTGTGGCTATTGTAAAGGGTGATGTACCTTTGATTTCCTTCTTAGACTGTTTGTCTATTGTATATAGGAGGGCTACTGACTTTTTGAGTTGATCTTGTATCCTACTATGTTGCTGAAGGTTTTTATTAGCTGTATCAGTTCCTTGGTTGAATTTTTGGGGTCACTCATGTATACTATCATGTCATCTGCAAATAGGGAGAGCTTGACTTCTTCCTTTCCAATTTGTATCCCCTTAATCTCTTTATGTTGTCTTATAGCTCTGGCTAGAACTTCAAGTACTATATTGAATAAGTATGGGGAGAGGGGACAGCCTTGCCTTGTTCCTGATTTTAGTGTTATTGCTTTGGGTTTCTCTCCATTTAATTTGATGTTGGCTGTTGGCATGCTGTAGATTACCTTTATTATGTTTAGGTATGTTCTCTGTATTCCTGATCACTCCAAGACCTTTATCATGAAGGGGTGTTGGATTTTGTCAAATGCCTTTTCTGAGTCTAGTGAGATGATCATGTGGTTTTTTTCTTTGAGTTTGTTTATATGGTGTATTACATTGATGGACTTTCGTATGTTGAACTACCCTTGCATCCCTGGGATGAAGCCTACTTGATCATGGTCGATAATTGTTTTGATGTGTTCTTAGAGTCTGTTTGCCAGTATTTTATTGAGTATTTTTGCATCAATGTTCATGAGGGAGATAGGTCTGTAGTTCTCTTTCTTTGTTGCATCTGTGTTTGGTTTTGGAATCAGGGTAATTGAACCTCATAGAAGGAGTTTGGTAATATTCTTTTTACTTCTATTGTGTGGAACAATTTAAAGAGTATTGGTATTAAGTCATCTTTGAAGATCTGGTAGAAATCTGCACTGAAACCATCTTGTCCTGGGCTTTATTTGATTGGGAGACTTTTAATGACTGAATCTATTTCCTTAGGGGTTATTGGACTATTTAAATGGTTTATCTGGTCTTGATTTAACTTAGGAATGTGGTACCTACCCAGAAATTTACCCATTTCTCTTAGATTTTCCAGTTTTGTGGAGTAGAGGTTTTTGAAGTATGACCTTATGATTCTCTGGGTTTCCTCATTGTCTGTTGTTATGCCCCCTTTTCATTTCCGATTTTGTTAATTTGGATGCTCTCTCTCTCTGTCTTTTGGTTAGTTTGTATAAGGGCTTGTCTATCTTGTTGATCTTCTCAAAGAACCAACTCTTTGTTCCATTAATCCTTTGTATTGTTCTCTTTATTTCTATTTTATTAATTTCAGCTCTCAATTTGATAATTTCCTGGCATCTGTTCCTCCTGGGAGATTTTGCTTCTTCCTGTTCAAGGGCTTTCAGGTGTGCTGTCAAGTCACTAGTGTGAGATTTCTCCAGCTTCTTTATGTGGGCATTTAGTGCTATGAATTTCCCTCTTAGCACTGCTTTCATAGTGTCCCATAAATTTGGGTATGTGGTGTATTCATTTTCATTGATCTCTAGGAAGTCTTTAATTTCTTTCTTTATTTCTTCCTTAACCCATTGGTGATTCAGTTGAGCATTATTCAGTTTCCATGAGATTGTAGGATTTCTGTAGTTTTTTCTGTTGTTGAAATCTAACTTTAAACTATGGTGGTCTGATAGAACACAGGAGGTTATTCCAATTGTTTTGTATATGTTGAGATTTGCTTTGTAGCCAAATATGTGGTTGATTTTAGAGAAGGTTCCATGGGTGCTGAGAAGAAGGTATATTCTTTTTTGTTTGGGTGGGATGTTCTGTAGTTATCGATTAAGTCCATTTGGGTCATAACATCAGTTAAGTCGATTATTTCTCTGTTAAGTTTCGATTTGGCCGGTCTGTCCAGAGGTGAAAGTGGGGTGTTGAAGTCTCCCACTATTACTGTGTGGGGTTTTATATGTGATTTAAGCTTTAGTGATGTTTCTTTTACATATGTGGGTGCTCTTGTGTTTGGGGCATAAATGTTCAGAAATGAAACTTCATCTTGGTGGATCTTTCCTGCGATGAGTATATAATGTCCTTCATTATCTCTTTTGATTGATTTTAGTTTGAAGTCTATTTTGCTGGATATTAGGATGGCTACACCAGCTTGCTTCTTAAGACCATTTGATTGGAAAGTCTTTTCCCAGCCTTTTATGCTTAGGAGGTGTCTATCTTTGAATTTGAGGTGTGTTTCTTGTATGCAGCAGAAAGATGGGTCCTGTTTTCATATCCATTCTGTTAGTCTGTGTCTTTTTATAGGTGAATTAAGTCCATTGATATTAAGGAATATTAATGACCAGTGATTGTTCGTTCCTGTTATTATTTTTATTTTTTGGTGGTAGTGTGTGTGTACTTCTCTTCGTTAGGGTTTACTGCTGTGGTGTTATCTATTGCCTGTGTTTTCAAGAGTGTATCTGACTTCCTTAGGTTGGAATTTTCCTTCTAGTGCTTTTTGTAGGGCTGGGTTTGTGGATAAGTATTGTTTAAATCTGGCTTTGTCTTGGAATGTCTTGTTCACTCCATCTATGATGACTGAAAGTTTTTCTGGGTATATTAGTCTAGGCTGGCATCCATGGTCTCTTAGTGTCTGCATTATATCTGTACAGGTCCTTCTGGCTTTCAAAGTCTCCATTGAGAAATCAGGTGTTATTCTGATGGGTTTGCCTTTATAAGTCACTTGGCCTTTTTCCTTTGCTACCCTTAATATTCTTTCTTTATTCTATACATTTAGTTGTTTAATTATTATGTGGCAAGGGGACTTTTTTTTGGGGGGGGGTTCTAATCTGTTTGGTGTTCTATAGGCTTCTTGTATCTTCATAGGCATTTCATTCTTTAAGTTGGGAAAGTTTTCTTCTATGAACTTGTTGAATATATTTTCTGTGCCTTTGAGTTGGTATTCTTCTCCTTCCTCTATCCCTATTATTCATAGGTTTGGTCTTTTCATGGTGTCCCAAATTTCTTGGACATTTTGGGTCATGTCTTTGTTGGTTTTAGTGTTTTCTTTGACTGATGAATCTATTTCTTCTAACATATCTTCAACACCAGAGAACTTCTCTTCCATCTCTTGCATTCTGTTGGTTATACTTGCGTCTGAAGTTCCTGTTTGTTTACTCAGATTTTCTATTTCCAGCATTCCTTCTGCTAGTGTCTTCTTCATTTTTTCTATTTCCCTCTTCAGGTCTTGGACTGATTCCCTCATCTGTTTCATTGCTTTTCCATGATTTTCTTTCAGGGACTTATTGTTTTCTTCTGCTTTATTTGTCCTTTCCTCTAGTTTTTTTTATAGCATTCTTCCCATCTTTTGTTTTTCTGTTCCTCCACTTTATTTTTGATTTCTTCTATATAAGGCTCAAGCCTCTTCATGATGTTACTTACAAGGTTGTTTTCTTCTGCCTCTTCCATTCTGTGATGTTCAGGTCTAGCTGTTGGAGAAAGGCTACGTTCTGGTGATGCTGTATTGCTCTTTATTTTGTTGTATGTACTTCTGCCTTGACATCTGCCCATCTCCTCGTGGATTCATTCTTGGTCTGATCAGTGCACTTAGTCCAGACAGAGCTCACAGATTTAGGGAACCTCTCTCTGGTCCAGATGGAAATTCTGGTCCAGATGGAAGTGCTGGCTGGATGGGAGCTGGGGGCTCATCTCTGAGTTTCAGGAAGTGGCTGGAGTCTTGAGCAGATGGATGTGGGGGTAGGGTTTGGAGATTGGAGGGTCTGCCTGCAGTCTTGGAAAAGGCAAGCCTTCCTGCAGGGCCCACCAAATGGCCAGAAACTGGGGCCAAGTTGGGCAGGTCTTCCCAGGATGGCTGGTGCCTATGGGTGGGACCTAGAGGCAGGGGCCTCTCTGACTATAACCCCAGGCACTCACCTCTGGTCCGGTCTTTGGGATTTTTAACTGCAGAAAGACATTTGATTTTAAAGGCTGGAAAAAAAACAAAAAACCAAAAAAAAAAGCTGGGTGGTCCTGGTGCACGCCTTTAATCCCAGCACTTGAGAGGCAGAGCCAGGTGGATCTCTGTGAGTTTGAGGCCAGACTGGGCTACCAAGTGAGTTCCAAGAAAGATACAAAGCTACACAGAGAAACCCTGTCTAAAAAAAAAAAAAAAAAAAAAAAAAAAAAAAAAAAAAAAAAAAAAAAAAAAAAAAGCTGCTGATTTAAACCAGCATATATATATATATATATATTTTAAAAGAATCTTGACTTCAAAATTTATTTCTAAGGATGCATTGCTTTGGAAAAGAGGTTCTGCTTTTATTTCTACAGAAGATGAGGACCTGTGGATTGCTTCCAGGCTAATATGGTTTGATCAACCAAGACCCCTGAAAGGTCTCTGATGACAGCCATAGCCCTGATGATCCAACATCCAAAATCAACTTCAAAGCAACTGGCTAAGATAATCCATTCTTACAGACTACTACAGCCAAGATTTAACTATAATTCTTAATTTTCTCGGGATCCCTATAAGATTATCAGTGCTCCCAATCAGCAGGAAATAATAGCAGAAGATATGCCCAAGTTCCCAAAATATTGCTTATAAATGTTTATTTTTATTTCAAGGGAGTTGATTATAAATGCAATCTCTTTTTAAAGAAGAAAAGGGGATGTTATAGATATGGTAGGATGAAAGGGTAGATTATTGAATCTACTTTTAAAAAGTAACAAATTGTTTAAAATGTTTTACATTGCTATAGATTTTAGTCTATTGATACAAATTTAAAGTTTATTTTGTTATACTGTATGTATATTTCTATTATTGTTTAAGGTAATATGATTGTACAGTTCATTTGAAATTGTAATATATAATTAAGAAATACAGATTAAAAATTAGTCATCTATGATAATCAAACTTATAGTCATGTTAGTTAAGTTTTCTAGTATACATAGATAAATTTCAATTAGGTAGATAATCTTCAAAAACTTCAAAGACCTACATAATATGGCATTTAAAATGTTTTAAAAACTTAGACTTTCTAGACAATGAGTCATGTCTGCTCCTGGCAGCATCGATTTACTTCAAAGAGGAAGATGGGCATTGAAGACACTCCATATGGAATTTATCTTGTTCTTGGAGCAAAATAGCCTACTGGTGAAAGATTTGCTCTTTCCTGGACTGTTTGACAGTATGTTATATTGGCTGGACATGCAGGACCCATAGAAAAATGACCACTAAATTTTGACAAAACAAAGCAGAACAGTCAGTCCTTCAGGTTCCTGCTTCATAGAAGAGACTACCAGACATTCTTCAGGACACAGAGAGAAGAGACTGAGAGACTATAGGCCTATAGGCTGAAGAATGGATGCTCCAATGTTGCAGGGGAACTTTGAGTGTCTGTCCAGGCAGCCATTGGCTATAAATAAACTATTTTGATCTATGGCAAGGCAGCTTAGAAGCAGGAGAGAAATCCAAGACAGAGAGAGAGGAAGAAAGGCAGAGGTAGAAGTAACACCATCCACTACTGAAGGAGCACCAAGATGCCAGCAGACCACTAATGCCATGGTCACTTAGCAACTTATAGATTAATAGAAATTGGTTAAGTAGTAAGAGCTAGCTAGCAAGAAGCCTGCCATAGGCCAAACAATTGGGAATTAATATTAAACCTCTAAATGATTCTTTTGTAAGCAGCTGAGGGACTGTGGGACTGGGCATAACCAGAGGAATGTGGGACTGCAGGGCTGATGGAACCTGAGAAAAGTTACAGCTACACTGGAACATTAAAAGTATTCTCCATTAGACAACAGTAATCGCCAATTTTTTATTTTTAAGGGTAAATCCTTGGCACACGAATTTTATCTCAAAGTAGAGAAATACATATTATCAATTGCTGAGACTTCTGTTCTGCACTCTATATTGCTTAAAGACAAATACTCAATGATATCTAGGTGAAGTCACATGATGCTTTGGAATCACCTATGAGACACACTATTGGATGAGGCTATGTAGGTATTTACAGGGATGTTTAACTGAGGAGTAAGAGACACTATCCCATGGATAGAGTTTCAGACTGAATGAAATAAAGCAGAGGAGGCCAGCTGAGCACTGAATGCTTTGCTTCATGGTCAGCACCACAACCAAGCTGTTCCTTTTGCCATGACTTCCCCACCATGATGGATTGGTGCCACTGAATTATGAACAAAATAAACCCTTTTCCCTTAAGGAGTTTTGCTGCAATGACAAGAAAAGTATCTATTATCATGCTATAATGGGTGGATGAATTCATGTTATACCCACTGGATGTGAAAGCTGATGGCCTCTGAATTTAAATAGCCTCTTATCCTAGAAGATACCTCACCTCCCTTCACACACTGCTGCAAGTTCTCTGGGACACTCATTTCAGTGTGGACATGCTCACCTCACTAGAGCTCCCAAAGTGAGGACAGTGGTCAGGGGATTGATGAAATCTTCCTGGTATTTCATTTTCTTTCTTGCAACAGTCTACAGTTATGCAAATCTTTGGAGTAAAGACTAGGTAAACAGTACATGGGACCACTGTATAACTTTACAGTTTCCTTGGAATTAACTATTATTTCAAAACAAAAGTATTTTACAAAAGCATGAAAATAAATATTTAGTTATTTGATTTATATAATATATTTATCAGCAACTAATCATCATTAAAAATAACTCCATAAGAACCAGGTGTGAGGCATTTTCTCAGTTAGTGATCAATGGGTGAGGGCCCAGAGCATGGTGGGTGTTGTCATCACTGGGTTGGTTGTCCTGGGTTCCATAAGAAAGCAGGCTGAGCACAGACACTGAAATTGATAATAAATGGGACCTCATGAAACTGAAAAGCTTTGTAAGGCAACGGACAGGGTAAATAGAACAAAACTGCAGCCTACAGAATAAGAAAAGATTGTAACACAAATCTTAAAAGGTTTTATTAAATTAAAAAAAAATTGGGGCCAGGTATTCAGGTGAATTCAGAAAGGTCAGAGATGCAGAACAAGCCACATCTCACCTCACCTCGATAACATCTCAGCTGATCCTGTTTCCTCAAGCTGGAAGCCTCTGAGTCCTAAAGATCTTCACTAACTCCACATCAGACAACAGGCTAATCTCCAAAATATATAAAGAACTCAAGAAACTAGACACCAAAAAACAAATGATCCAATTAAAAAATGGAGTGCAGGTCTAAACATAGAATTCTCAATAGTATAATCTCAAATGGCAGCAAAGCACCTAAAGAAATATTCAGCATCCTTAGCCATCGGGGAAATGTAAATCAAAATGACTCTGATATTCCATCTTATACCTGTCAGAATGGCTAAGATCAAAAACACAAATGGTACTTTATGTTGGAAGGCTGTGGAGCAAGGGGAACACTCCTCCATTGCTTGTGGGAGTGCAAACTTGTACACCCACTTTGGAAATCAGTATGGCAGTTTCTCAGAAAATTAGAAATTGATACACCTCAAGACCAGTTATACCACTCTTGGGCACATACCTAAAAGAAGCTCAATCATACCACAAGGACACTTGCTCAACTATGTTCATAGCATATTTATTCATAATAGCCAGAACCTGGAAACAACCCATGAACCAAAGAATGGATAATGAAAATATGGTGCATTTATACAATGCAGTATTACCTAGCTGTTAAAATCAATGACATCAGGAAACTTGAAGGCAAGTAGATAGAACTAGAAAAATCATCTTGAGTGAGGTAATGCAGACCCAGAAAGACAAATATGGTGTATACTCACTCATAAGTGGATATTAGATGTAAATAAATAATAACAATGTTGCAACCCACAGACCCAGAGAGGCTAGGTAACAAAGAAGGCTCAAGAGGGGGCATATGAATTTCCCTAGGAAGGGGAAATAGCAGAAATCTCTTGGGTGGACTGGAGCAGGTGGGGATGGGAATTTAAGGGATTGGTTTATAAGGATGGATGAAGAGGGAGAGTACTGAAAGAGATGACTAGAAAAGGGGGGCATTCCCAGGTCAGGGAGAAACCTGATGCAAGGGAAACTCCCACAAATCTACAAAGATTACTCCAGTTAAGATTTCTGACAACAGTGGATACATAGCCTGAACTGGCCCTCTCTTGTGATCAGATTGTTGACTACCTCATTTGTCATCAGTCTTCAGTAAATGATGAAAACAGATAAAGACACTCACAGCAAAGCATTAGGCAGAGCTTGGGGAATCCTGAGAGAAGAAGGATTGTAGGAGCCAGAGGAAACAAAGATGAGAAACCATAATGAAACAACTAACCTGGCTCATTGGAACTCACAGAGTCTGAACCAACAACCAGCAGCCTGTGTGGGATCCACGTAGGTCCTCTACATATATATAACAGTTGTGTAGCTTCAACTATTTAAGAGACTCCTAACAATGGGAGCAGGGGCTGTCTATAATGCTTTGGTTGGCTCTTTCAAACCTATTCCCTATACTAGGTCACCTTGCCCAGCCTTAATACAAGGGAAGGTGCTTTGTCTGAGCACAACTTGATATGCCATGGTTTGTTGATACCCATGGGAGACCTGCCATTCCTGAACAGAAACAGAGAAAGAGTAAATTGAGGTGGAAGGAGGGGAGGGAAGGGAAATTGAAGTTGGAATGTAAAATAAATTAGTTAATTAAATAAAAAATACGTAAATAATAAGAATCACCCCAGCCAGTCAGTGATAGCATGGAATGTGTGTTGTCCAAGCTGTCTCAGCAGAGAATGGGACTCTTGATATAGGAGCTAGAGGGAGGTGGAAGAAAAGACACTTACTCATTTTTTTTTCATTTGACAGCTTAGAAAATCCTAGTTTGACTTCACAATGCCAGCTCTTCAGTTATCATTTAAGACCTCATCCAAAAGCAGTTGATGAATGTTAGTGAGATGCACAATGCATTTTCATTTGCCAATCAGACCAATTTTTTATATCCTTAATAAGCCCACAAGTAAATTTGTGAATTTATTCACTAAAAAATCAAATTAAAAGCGTGAGGAGATAGCTCAGTCAGTAAAACATGAAGCCCTGAATTTGATCCCCAGAATCCACAATAAAGAGCCAAATGTGCTGAGGTACACTTGTAATCCCTGGGCTGAAGAGCTGGAAACAGGAAGATCTCTGGGTTTGCTAGATAGCCAGCCAAACTGAATCAATGAGCCAATGAAAGACCCTATCTCCAAGACAAGAAATGACTCCCCAAGTTCATCTTCTATCCTCCACACATATGTGCACATACATGTGTGCAAACACACACAGAGAGACACAGTCAGTTAAGCCAGCTGAGTGTTGAATGATCAGCCTAAATGAGACGCCCATATCACACCCTCCAAAGATCAGGGAAGAAGGGACTGAAATAATGGGAGATCTGGCTAAAGAGGAGGAGAGTGATGAAATGCTGTCTTCTGGATATGACATGGCCATGGCACTCATGAGCTCACAAAACCTGTGCTTGCCTGCATAGGGCCCACACATGACACATTCAGTCATAGATAGGGAAAGGGCTTGTGGTGTTTCATCCTGCTAGGGGAACAGATGGCAGGAAAAGACTTCTGGGAGACAGAAATCTTCTATGTCTTCAATAATATAGCCATTGGAAGTTACTCATATTCTGGTGAACAGTTTCTGAGTCACACACATGCAGGTGACTCTGGTTAAACCAGGTGAGTCACAAAGCAAAACCAAAACCAAATGATGAGACAATGGGGTGCGGACTTAGTGGGAAGGTAGGAGTTGGTAAGGTTAGGAGGAAGACAGAAAAGGATAGAAGAGCAAATGTAGCCAGAATGTATTATATATGTATATGAAATTGTCAAAGAACAAATATTTAAATTCTACTATAATAGAGTGGAGAGCAGTTAATGAAGAGAGCCTCAGTGGGTCAAAGTGCAAAATCTGTGGAATGCTAAGCAATAAATGGAGTGTGCACATCACACCTTCCTCAAAGCTCAGGAAGAGGAAGCTAAAAGATTGTTAAGAGCCAGAAGTCAGGGGGAACCAGAGTGAAACAGTGTCTTTCTGACCATGACAGGACCACTGCCCATATTAAATCATAGCAGCTGTGGTTGCCTGTGTAATACCTAACCAAGATCAAAGCAGTCAACATTTTAGCATGGGGGCAGGGGAGGTCTCCCAGCCCTAACCCCTAACTGAGGAGTTATTGACAGTTGATGGCTTCTTTAAGAATGGAGCCCCTAGTGGATGGTCCCACAACTGTGGGACAGCACAAATTAGATTCAGTGGGTTAAAGAAAAAAGAAAAAGAGGACAAGAAGTTATCAGTGCACAGCATCAACATCTGGAGGCATCCCACTGTGCATCATGAAAATGAACAGTTATTGCAACAGCAAAAAAGTAAAAACTTTGGAATATTGACAGACTATCATAGAAATAAGTAGCTGACGGCTTTGGAAGGGAGGAGACTTCACAGAGCAGATAAGGCCTGAATGATTCTGTGAAGAATGAACTAGCGTTTCCTGGGAGGACTGGTGAAAGGAAGAAGACTACAGAGGAGACACCAAAAAGCCAAACACACAAGACGTGGTGGCACAAGTCTATAATCTCAGCTACTCAACGGGCTGAGAAGGGAACACTGCACGATGAAGGCCAGCCAAGGCAACTTAGAAAAATTCTGACTCAAAATGAAAAACAAAGTTTGGAGTATATCAGTCATAGAATACTTATCTAGTAAATGCAAGATGTGAATCCCAAGTCTCTCTCTCTCTGTCTCTCTCTCTGTCTCTCTGTCTCTGTCTCTGTCTCTCTCTCTTTCATGTGCGTGCGCGCACGCACGCACACACACGGACACACACATACACACACACACACACACACACACACACACACACACACACACACACATGTACTCAGGCAAACAATCAAATATTTTTCTTTTCTTTTAAGAGAAGGTCATTGCTTAACAGGACTGTATTTCCTTTTATACCTAACTTACTGGATACATTCAAATTATAACAATATAAACCAGAATCCACAAAGAAAATTAATAGCCTCAACTTTCTTATTTCTACCATCTCATAACCCAGCATCCAAGGAATAGGTAGAATCTGGTGTATGAGCAGGAGTGGGGACTACACACATCATTTAGATGATGTTCTGGAACCTTCACCTTTCAACTAATGATAAAATTTTAAACATCAGGTCACCATCACCTACCTGATCTCAAGACTGCAGAGCGTTCCTTCCAACAGTTGTGTCCTCATTTATTTTAACAGGCTTATGACTTTAACTGTCCATAAGAGCTGTTAAGCAAGAACAAACTTGATCAAGCCTCTTACAAAAAAAGTGCTAGCAAGATAAAAAATCAAAGGAACAAGATTGTGATTCATGCTACTTTAACGAAGTACAGAAAATCATAGTGCTGGACTCTTCGAGTTTTTTCTGTAACTTTACACCTGTATTCACAAATCAAATCATGGTGCTGGAACTCTCTCTGCTACTCCTTCTTTCTCTTACTTGGAATAGTTCAGAAAAGTTCTTTAATATTTGGAGTTATTTATTGAACCATTTGGACAAAAGAGATGATTCTTTTATCAGTATTTATAAAGCTTTTTTTGTCCAGTAAAAAATAATTATATTGAAAAAAAGAGAAAACTAAATAACTATAAGGTCAGTAAACACAGGACTACCAACCCAGGGTAGTGATTCAGCATGAACACACAGAGTAAGAGTACCTTATCCAAAAGTGCTTCAGATTTCAGAGTATTTTCAATTTTAGAATATTTGAATATATGTAATGATACATCTTAGAGATAAGGCCCAAGTCTGAATACCAATATATGTATGTCTGATATACACGTTACACACATAGTCTGCAGGTATTTTATGCAATATTTTTAGGGCTCTAACATTTGATTTTAGAAAGATACCACATGTGGAACTTTCTGGTGTTGCACCATCTCAGCACATGAAGAGCTTCTTATTTGGGGACATTTCAAATTTCAGATCTTTGAGTTACAGATTCACAACCTATACTCATAAACCAGCCTCAACTGGCTTCTTTTCCTCTTGTACAAAAAGAGAAAACTCTCCACCCACAGCAGTGTCCCCCCACCCTGCCCTCCACGGTGGTAGATTGAAGATGCTTGCACTACAGGCTGGGCAAGATGGTGGCCCACAAAGTTACAACTGGAAAACACTTGCAGCCTCATGCCTCCATTTGTTGGTTAGTTGGTTGGTTCCTTAGTGTAAGGTATCAGACCCAAGGCTTCTTGCATATGAATCAAGCGCTCAATCAACAGAGCCATATACCCAACTCATATTTCTTTTTATTACTCTATTACTGATATTTATATTTTATCATTGAACTTACATTTCTATTCCATTCTGCCACTGAATTTTGTTTATATTTTGTATATAAAGGCCCTTTTCTTGATTACACCAAATGAACAAAAGTTAAACTTTGCATTTAATTTTTCATTTCCTATGAAACCATATTTTTAAATTTACAACATTCATCTGGATTTGAATTATCACTATATAACCCAGAAATGTAATCTCAGTATCTGAGAGATTGATACAGAAAGAACAGAACAAATTCTAGGCCATCATGGGTATATAATGAATCTCAAGCCATCCCAAATATATAATTAATACCAGGCCATCCCAGATATATAATAAATTCTTGCTGGGCAGTGGTGGCGTATGTCCACTTGGGAGGCAGAGCCAGGCGGATCTCTGTGAGTCCGAGGCCAGTCTGGGCTACCAAGTGAGTTCCAGGAAAGGTGCAAAGCTACACAGAGAAACCCTGTCTCAAAAAAAAAAAAATTCTAGGTCAATGTAGGCAATGAGATTTTTGTTTCAAACAAAATAAAAATTGTGAGGGGCATGTAAGACCTAGGGTGAACAACCCTGGTCAGGAGTGATAAGCAATAGAATGACATAAATAAACCACAAATGGAGTAGTGATAAGCTACATGTGGAAGTAGTGATAAGGCTAGAAACCTAGCCAGAAAGGGGTATAAAAGATGAAGCCTCAGACACGACCAATAGAGCTCATCAGACCCTCAAGTGAGATGACTCTCCTCTGCCAAAGACGTGAGATCCTGCCCTCAGTGCAGACGAGGTTGACCACAGGAAGGTTGACCCAAGATCCAGAGGAACAGACATGGTGAGTTCGGACCTGTACACCTGGAGAGGTACTCCCGCTTCTACTTGGAAGACGGGATAAATATTGCTTGTAATCTTATTGTGTGAATAAATGAGTGCTATACCATGTCTGAATCAAGAGTGGTTATTCCTCCCCCATAACTGTGGTATGTGCTCACCATAAAAATCAGTATCAAAAAGAAGAGTCATTCTGCTTCCTGTCTGTGAACATAATGTGGCAGGCTACCTGCTGTTCCTGCCATCACATTTTTCCCATCACAATGGACTGTGTTCCCTCAAATTGAGCTCATATTGATAGCAGAAGATACACAGAATGTTTAAAGATGTATAAATATGGCAGAAGATACACAGAATCTCCAAAGACTTGGGGAGGGGGTACCTATCAGAAAGTCTGCCGAAATGACTCAGCAGATAAAAGTGCTTCAGATGGTCTAGAACGAGAAAACTGACTCCTAAAAGATCTCCTTTGACCTTAACATGCATGCTGTGGCACATGTACATGCATGAGTATATTTACATGCACACACATGCATGCAAATAAATGAAACTTTAAATGAGCTAACAGAGGAGGTAGGTGTTGCCTGAGTAGCTCTAGCTTTATTTAAAAAAATGGTCAAGGAAATCTACATAGCAATAGAGAGAGCCTAGTAGAATCTACCCCTAGGAAAACTATATACCAATAGACAGAGCCTAGAATCTACCCCAGAGGGGACACAGACAGCAGACCAGCAGGAGCCATATCTTAACACAGACTTGGGAAAACTGAACAATGCCTCCTGTAATGGAAAATTTTTAAAAGCTGAAAAAACTAGAGAGCCAGACAGAAGGGGTGCAGTAGCAACACTGGCAAGGGAGGGAGAGTCCTTTCCATGACAGCTCAGGACACCATTATTAAAAGACCTCTGCTGAGCCTGCAAAGAGGAAGACCTAGAAAGCTCAGGAAACTCAAGCATGAGCTCCAAGTCAATGCTGAAACATGGCCAGCAGACTACCTCCAGGCTCAAGAAAGAACCTTCAAACAGTGCCACACAGTGATCTCTGAAGTAGAAATCTTGTCAAAACCAGTCTGCACAGGAACTTTAACTGAGGTTCCAAGCCACATACCAGACATTTGACAACGTCAGGGCCAACATTTGAAGCAAGACTCTTAGAGGACACACCTGATACCAGACAGCCCTAGAGCAAGCCCAGCAATGGTAAACAGTCTCCTGAGCAGAGGACAGGAATCTGGGAGTTCAGGAAGCCTGCAGACGGAAGCTGGCAAACAGAGCAAACAGCACTCAGAGTGAATGTCCTTCTCACTCTCACAACTGGAATCTAAACTACCCCGCAAGGCCAGCTGCTTAAGGACTTGATGCCAGCTGGCACTATTGGGAGGTGGTAGAAACTAGAACCAGGGTGAAGACATGGCCTCTCCTTTTGCTCTCTTCTCAACTGTTGTTATTTCAGATGGGCATCTCTCCTCTACCATGCCCTTCCATCACAATGTCCTTTCCTTATCGGTCCTCAAAGCAGTGATGCTGGTGGATCACAGACTGAAATCCCAAAATCATGAATCAGAGTAGACCTTTCCTCCTAAGTTGCTTATCCTGGGTGTTTTATTATAGCAATGAAAAGCTAACACACTCACTAAATAAATACATGGGAATGAAGGCATGTTGCACAACAAAGCTGCTTAGTCGCAGAATCCCAAATTACAGCATAATTACATATTGTCAGTTTAAGTAATCATTTGACAATTCAGTCAGATTCTTCAATTAAAATGCTCTACAAGAAATGGTATATTTCCTTGCTAGTTATTGGTCAGGGAGACCCCAGACATCTCCAAAATCAAGAGCTATTACCAATTATCTTGGTTATCTACCAAGGTATTGCTGAATTCTTTGGCAATAGGGAATAGAGAAAATAAGCAGGGAAACTCCTTCCCTTTTGGCTAACTTTCATAGCCTTGGTGTTGTATCCGTTTTGAGAAACCCCAGAGACCACCAAGGAGCCAGTTTCTGATGCAAGTACATTAAGGTTGAACCTTTTATTGTCAGGTTCAACCTGGGCCACCAAATGGCAGATGGAGGAAAATACAGCAGTGGCCACAATCCCAGATGTAGAGTGTTTTCATAGGAAAAAAACACAAGCAGGGAATTACATGCTTGGGACTGGGTAGAAGGGATATGGCGCAAGGTGATTTTTTGAAACTATTGGTCTAGACTTTTGGCTTGAAGCCACATTTGAAACCATTGGGTTCGACTTTTGGTGGGGAACCACAACCCATTGAACAAGATTATCTGAACTGCTCAGCAGGATTGTCTAGATATCTTCATAAACTGCAGAGAAAATGTTTGCAGGAGCATACTGCTCTGCATCTGTTCAAGTTGTCATGGCACATTCCTGAGGTCCTTCCTAGAACTGCATGCAGCAGGTGGTCTAAGATGGTGGCCCTACCCTAAGAAGGAGTCTGCATTGCCTTCACACTGGAAGGTGCTATACAGACTGTTGATGGAGGAAAGTTATCAATAGTCTTACCCAGTGCTGGACCCTGCGTGCTACAATATGACCCTGCCAGGTAAGATGTGCCCACTAATACAATAGTGACATGACCATTATAAAGTAACTAACCACTTTAAGCTTGGATTTGAAGCATGCACCACTGGAGAGAATTTCTGAGCCAAAAGTCCCCAGCTGGGGAGGCAGTGCTGACAATGTCTTCTAAATAACTGTGTTTATAGACAGATCTAGGCTGCTGTCACCTTTGGTCGAAGAAGCTTCTTTTTGCAGTTGCATTGTGTGATATTTTGATTGCTTTCTGACAATAAAGTTTGTTTTAAATCGGAGGGCAGTTAGCCACTAGCTAATCAAAATTAGCCATAGAGGTTTTGCTGGACTGCAGAAGCAGTAAGGCAGGGATTAGAGTGGATCTTGGCCCTTTAGGAGGAAGGGACAGTAGAGTCAGGAGGTCACTGATGGCTGCTCCGCTGCTTTCCTGATCTTTCAGGTTCTTACCCTGATATCTGACCCCGAGTTTTTATTGATAAAAAACAATCAGATAAATGCATCACAGTAGGCAGCAGTTAATGCAGAGACATAATTGGCCAAAGCACTGAGAATAAGAGACTGGGTGTTCACCCTAAGTGGAACAGCTTTATCAACTTCCACCTTGCCCCCACCAGGTCTGGAGAAAGGCTAAGGAAAGGGAGGTAGAAATAACATGAAAGGAAGATGATGAGGGGAATGTTGTGAAACGCTGTCCTCTGGACATGCCATAGCTACTGCACTCATGAACTCACAGTAGCTGTGATTACTTGCACAACACCTGCAGATCCAGCCAGCTAAAATTCAAAACTCCTGGGAGGGAAGAGGGAGATGTTCCCCAGGCCTCATTCTTTATGGAAGAACTATTGGCTATGGAAGAACTATCACTGCTTTTAGAATATGTGGCCATTGGTAGTTTTCTTTACTCCAGTGCACGGCCCTAAACCTGTGCACATATGGGTAGCACTGATTGGGACTTGAAATAAATAAATCAATATATAAATTTAAAAAGACAAGAAGTTGAGAGGGGTACATGTTCGGAATGATTTGTGGGAAATTGGAGAAGGAAATTGCATTGTATACATGTATAAAATTCTCAAGGATAGAGATAAATTATAGTTTTTCAAAGATGAAGAGATGAAAGAACTGTAAATAACTAAATGACTCCATTTAAGAAGGAGCCTATGGCTTTCTTCAGCCCACACAAATATTTCAAATGATACCTGGTAGAAGGCTATAACATTGCAGTGTAATATACTATAGCAAAATGTGGATTGGAGGCAAATATGCCTTTCTTCTAAGAAATGGTGAAGGATTAAATTCATTATGAAAGAGAAACCTGAAAAAATTCCTGAGCCACACCATTCATGGCAAAACAATCAGCCTGCAAGTTAGTGATCTTAAAATTGCTTGCCTTAGATTTCTCCAAACTCGGGCAGGCATGAAGATCTAAGCTTGTCATCACAGCACTTGAGAAACCAAGACAGGATGATTGCATGCTCTAGGCCAGCCTGGTCATGAATAAGACCCTATCTAAAAAAAAAAAAAAATTCTCCATACTCAAAAAGCATGAATCAACTTTCATAGGGCCTTGCCACAACTCTCTGACTTCTGTGGCCACATAGTCAAAGAAGGATAAAGGGCTGAGTCTCAAGACTGCCACATTTTGGAGAGGATGAGCTCTCCTGGGGCAGAACAGTAGAAAGGCATTTATGACCAGGAATGTCCAATGGCTGAAGTTAGCTTCAGATTGTGTATATCATTCTTCACTTCCCCAAACCTACTAAAATCTGCTGCACACAAGTGCATCCCAAAAGTGAGTGAGGAAATCATTCAAAGAGGCTGAGTCTCACTTTCATCATACAGTGTAGACCAGAAATAAGCCTAAAAGAAAAGAAGGGAAAAGCTCAAATAGTCCATCCATGCAAGAATGTTGAGCCAGAATGGACTATGGGAACAATTCCATCAGGAATCCACAGGCAAAGTTGAATTTATCCAAGATGTGAAGCAAGAGTTGGTATTTATTTTTTCTTGATCTCAGAGGACAAGATGACCTGAGCTAAGAGCTGAATTGCACAGGGCGAATTAATTCCTGGAACTGAGGCAGCAGAAGCCATCTAGTCCCATAGCTATCAGGTTACTGCAATGTGTGAACTGGGGCTGGGTGTAAAACATGCTCAGAATGACTTCCTCAGCCCCTGGTGATATGAGGAAATCAGTGTGCTCACTATAGTTCAATGTCCATCTGTAAACTAAAAATTGTGGTTTTATGGAGCTCATTCATTCCTTGTGGTGACTAAATAAAAATCACACATACAGTAAGTATCTCATAATTATTGTCAACTACTAAAATGATTATTAAATTGTTGGGGATTTTTTTTCTGAAACATGATCTACTATGTAACCCATATTGGCTTCAAACTTTCTATCCATTTGTTTCAGCCTCTTGAATATTGGGATTGCAGGCATGTGAAACCATATCCAGTTATATTATTAATTGTTGGTTTTATCTGTTGTCCTTTGCTAAGATTATATATGATATATTTTCAACAATTCATTCAACAATTACTTGTAAATGTATATAGAGAACACAATAACAAAATTAAATTATTTATATACCATTGTTTTTATTTGGTATTGAGTTTACATCTTGATTTCTAGGGGATTTACTACCAAAAGGTATATATACAGAGCAATTTGAAATTTTTACCACACACATTAAAAAGTTATCACAAAGGAGAAGTGATGGTGTTTAATGAGGTAGAAACATGAAAACACCTTAGATGTCATGGTGGCCTATGTTGTCAGTTATTACAAATAGGCATAGATTTACGGCAGAATTGCTAATTACCAAAACAAAGCCAAGGGATTGATCAGCTTCAAATTTTACTTTATCCATAAGATGAAGCAAATTTTATTTAATGGGGAGGCAACAACTCTCCTTAGCTGTGAGACCTAAAAAACATTATCCCAGGTGACACTGAATGCCTCACAATGCCTTGAGTGACAAGGAAAACTATCTCTGTAAAGTCCACAGCACTCTTGCATTTTACTTAGCAGATAAAATATGAAGGAGACTGGAATCTTCTTCTTAGACCCAAGGAGAAATGAAGGAAGTTGAATTTTGGTCAAGGGAGTGAGGGTTACAGTATATGCCTCCCACACAATGACCCATCCACACTCAAGGAAAAGAGCAGAAATGTGATACATAGCGCCTGTATTCTTCAGAAAATTGAGTGTTTTCTCTCCACACATTTCCCTCAAGGTCTCTGAGGAATTTGTTCCACAATAAAATTCAGTAAGGGCAGTACTGGGTGAAGCCTGGTCAGTTAGAACAGGGAGATGGCAATTCTCAGTTCTGGAGGCAGCATTTTCTACCTGAGCACAGGCCTCTTTACCCATTTCAGAAACATGGATTTTGTTACTCTAGGGTGGAACCAATGCCTTGGCCATGTGTTCCCACTGGTAACCATGGACCATCTTTGTAAAACACTAGGGAAGGATAGATGCTTCTTCACAGAGCATACATTTCAGTGCTTGATTCCAAACTGGCAACACTATTCTGGGAGGTTGCAGCTACTTTAGGAGCTGGGGCCAAGATGGAGAAAGAATGCCACTGGGGAGGAGGAACATGTGATTTGTCACTGATGCTCGGCCTTCTCTATACCTTAGAGCAGCCACAAACTAATCTGTCATCTACCTACTGTGCCTGCCACGACCATGTCCTGTCCAAGTACACAAGACCAAATGACCCTGGACTCAGCTTCTGAAGCCACAGCAGAATTGATCTTTGTTGCCTCAAGTTGTGTCAGATGCTTGGTTACATCCATGAGAAAAACAACTCATACAGGTAAAGCCCTCTCTCTGCTTGAATAGACAATATAGAGGGCAACAAGTTATGGTCAAGTATATAGTTAATGACAAAATATTAAACCATATTCTTCATGCAAATTTTGAAAACTCATATATTTGTATTATTTTATAAAAATTAAGAACACATAACACACTCCTATAATCTATGTGTTCAAGAGGCCTTGCCAAGAAAGCCCAAAGTCCAAGGCCAACATTTGCTATATGGTGAGGGCCTATTTCAAAAACCAGAAAGACATTAACAGTGAATGCCATTAGTTATGTCAGATGAGAAGATTGGCCAAAGGTGTATTACTAAGTTTGGGCTCACATTTCTTCAAAGCAAGTTCTATGCCAGCTTGACACTGAATCCAGAAATTCTATGCTGGAAGATATCACTGATAAACTTCCATCTTGAGAAGGCAATTAAGCACTTATAGACTTAACACTACTGCCATTAAAAGAGGAGTCACTGATGATATGCCCGTGTTGGTTAAACTGTTCTGGCATGTTATGAAATATTATTTTGACTATATATTTAATGTGGTATTCCCAAGAGGTGGGGTGGGTGATTTTTGATCATTCAGTGGGTTGTGAATGTTTGATATTATTTAAGGTGGTCATAGGCATAAAGGATAAAAAGACAACTATTAACCTCAAATATATTTTGGTATAGTGATACATATTACTTTGTTATACTGTATGTAATCCTACTTTTGTTTAGGGTGTTGTACCTATGCAACTCATTTTAAAAATGTAATGTTCATTTAAGAAATGTGGGTTAGCAGTTAGTCATCTATAACAATCAAACTTGTAGTCATGTTAGGTGTATTTTCAAGGCTAAACAGATATGTTTTAGATAGATAAGTAGTCTTCAAACACTTCAAAACCTAAAGAATATGGGCATTTAAAATGTTTTGTTAACATAGGACTTTTCATGACAGTAAGACATGTCTGCTTCTGGCTACACCAATCTTCTTCATAAAAGGATGATGGACATTGAAGAATCTCCACATGAATTTTGCTTTCACTGAGGCAAAACTAGACATTTGGGTCAAGAACTGTCTTTGCTTCAACTGCTGACAGTATATCATACAAACTGGACATGCAGGACACAAAAGAAAGTGACTGCTGAACCTTGTCAAAAGATGGTGAGACAGTCCTTCAAAATTCCCTCTGCATAAAAAACATCTGCCAGATATTTTAGGCCTGTAAGATTAGATGCCCTAATGTTGCAGAGGAAACTTGGGTGACTGTACAAACAGCCAGATGTCTGCCTTTTCTATAGTTTTGGAGCTGGCTTGCACTAAACTTTCTGTTTACTCAGGTAATATTATATCTTTCTGGGGTCTTTGATGAAGTTGAAGACTAGATGGTTATAGTGGTAGTTTTCCTTAGTTATGATATAAGGTAAATTAGGTACAAAACTTTGAGCTCAGCAAGATAGGATTAATAAGGGAGTATTTTCTCTGAATTTGTCAAATACAAAAAGACTGGATATTGTAAATGTAATTCTTACTCGATAACTGTTCTTATTGTATACAGTCTTACTATGTTAAAGTTAAAACCTTTCTTTTATTTAGACAAAAGGGGGGAATGCTGTAGAATGTAATTTTAACTAAGCAAAGATGTGTTACATTTGTTTATCCTGCAGAATATTACTTTACTGTGTGAAGGTGTGTTACATTTGTTTCTGCTGCTTTTGTTAATGATGTAAAGATGTGTTACATGTGTTTGTGCTATATTTGTTTAATTATGTAAAGATATGTTACATTTGTTTCATCTTGCTTGCCTAAGGCACCTGATTTGTCTAATAAAAAGCTAAATGGTCAATAGCTAGACAGGAAAGGGAAAGGTGGGGCTGGTGGATAGAGAAAATAAAAAAAGAAAAGAAAAGAAAAATCTAGGCTCAAAAGATTGAGAGAAGGTAGAGAGAACAAGAGAGAAAGAGGGGGACACACCCGGGGCCAGAAGCCAGGCAGCTGCCAGCCATCTAGCCATGGAGACAGCAGGAAAGTAAGGTATACAGAAATAAAGAAAGGTAAAATGCCCCAAGAGAAAATGTAGATGAAGAGAAACAGGTTAAGTTACAAGAGCTAGCAAGAAATTAGCCTAAACTAAGGCCAAGTATTTATAACTAATAATAAGTCTCTGTGTCATGACTTGGGTGCTGGTTGGTGGCCCAAAAGAAAGCCTGCCACACTGGTAAGTTTCTAGCTCTCACCCCACCATCTCTAATTTCAATGGCCAAATTTGTATAACACAGCTAGAGAGTGGAGGGAAGTTGATCCCTCAAGCCAATTTTGTCCAACTAAAATTAGTTGTAAAACTAATGGTTTGAGCCAGGCATTGGTGGTGCACGCCTTTAATCCCAGTACTCAGGAAGCAGAGGCAGGCAGATCTCTGTGAGTTCAAGGCCAACCTGGGCTACAGAGTGAGTTCCAGGAAAGGCTCCAAAGCCACACAAAGAAACCTTATCTCAAAAAAATCAAAAAACAAACAAACAACTAATGGTTTGAAAAAAATCATAAAATATAAGCCTGGGTATCTAAATGAGTGGACCCAATTATACCTGATTTGTTGGCTATGAGTCCAGTAGGTCCTCTAAACATTCATCTAAAAGATTTTAGGACAGTCAATTTAAATTATCCTTTATAACATTACTTATAGAGTAGACTGACTTCTAGAACCACTTTTATTTATGACTATAAATCACATCCTTGTTCTCTTTAAAATTCACAGCCTCTTTTTTCATTAATTGTTGTTATATAGATACATGTGTTTGTGAATATATGTATATATCTATGTATTTTTAAATACATAAATACAATCTACACTATCTGTATAATGTTTCTTATATGTATATGTTTTCAGGGATGACCTTTTAGTATTGGATAACCAATTGGTGTGCTATTCCCTGGAGAAGGCTACTCTCCCAAGATCCACAACATCAGTAGTCCCAGACAGTTGGTTAGGTTTCCAGTACCAGTTATGGTTTCCTTCTTGTTGAGAAAGTATGGGTATGTCTTTCCTTAGTTTGAGGAAGTGTTCTTCTATGATCTTGTTGAAGATTGTTCTAGTACATTGATTTGGGATTCTACTCCCTCATCCATCCCTATAATTCGAAGATTTGGAGTTTTTTATGGTGTACATTTACTGTATGTTTCTTTCTTTGTTTATAAAATTTTTTCATATTCCTTGCTTACTTGGACTCAATCCTCTAGTTTATGTTCAAGTCCTGATATTCCATCTTGTTTGATTCGTTCTATTTATAAGGCTTTTCTTCAAGTTTTATAGTTGAATTATTGGGTTTTTCAATTTCTTCTTTATTTCAGCTTGAGTGCTCTTCAATGTTTTTCTCTCCTTATTGAACTCCATTCGCAAGTCCTAGACTGTCTTCATCATTTTCATCAGTCTTACATTTATGTTTTCTTGCACACCACTCAAGGGCTTATTCTTCTTAAGTTAATTATCCCTATTTCCCTGGGCCTTCTTTAAACTCCTTGGATTCTTTGATGACACTTATGTTTATTCTTTTACATTCTGTATACTGGGCTTCATCTAAATAATTCTCCTTGGCAAACATGTCTATGGGACTGACTGATAGGTTTGGGAGAGAAGATCTTCACATTGTTTGTATTTTTGCAATGAGATTTGGGCACGTGGACTTTTGCTAGTTCTAAGTGTAATGTGGGCAAATCAGATTGGGGCACATAAGAGAATATGTAGGTGGGTTGGGCCTGAAGGTTGTAAATTGCTTGGTTGAATAAAGTCAGATGACCAGAGGGGACTGGGCTGGGCCTCCTGTTGTCAACCTGGAATGTGGGGTAGATCTGAAAGATTGGATGTGGCATGAAAGGGGCAACGGTTCTGCCAGAAACCTAGAGATATGCTGGGATACAGACAGGGGGATCCAAACTCAGCCAGGACTCTGAATGTGGTACCTGGGCTAGATCGGGTGGTTTGGGGGAAGGTATGAATGGTAGGTTAGGGAGACGCAATGGGTTATGTAGTAAGACAGCTCATAGGGTTGAGGAAATTGGCTCAAACCAGTTGCCAAGGCATGTACATTACATACTTCCTTAGGAGTCAACCTGGATTCTGCCTGAGGGTGCTTTCAGAGTTCCTAATCATTCATGCTGAGTCTGCCCGAGGGCCTAAAACAGGTTCTGTCAGAGTTCCTGATCATGCCCATCCGATGAGAGATGACCTATCAATGCCACAAGATTGGGACACAGCTTGGGTGCTGGGATGAAGGTATATAAGACCTTCCCCCAATATTGAATAAACAAGTTTGCTGTTTGCCTTCAACTAACTCTCAGTATCTGTGTTGTTGATGCTGCACCTTTTCACCCCCCTCCCCTGAGGGAGCCATTAGGATCCAGCAACATTGGGGGCCCTTAGGATCCAAGCAACATCTGGCATCTGAACATGGGGTTTCTGTTACTTTCTCTTTCCCAGCACAGATTCTTACCATCTCCCTCCCTTCACTCACAGTGCTTGGCAGTGTCCACAAGGTGGTGTGTTTTGGTTCAGTCCCTTCGGCAGGTAAGGCCCTGGACCCCCACTTCTTTCTTTCTTTTGTTTTGTCTGTCATGGTTGTCTGCCCAGCCCATTAGGAAGACACATTTTTTTTTTTTCTGTTTCAGTTTGCCTGGCTCCACATAAGGATTGACGCCTCCCAGGAGGTGGAAGCAAGGTTCAGCTCCCAAATGCCATCTCTTGTCCAGAGACACCATGTGCACATACAGCCATGGCCTAAAAAACCATGGAAGTCCCCTGTGAAGCACAAGACCTAAGGGTCTGATACAAATTTCTACCCCTGTTGACTGTCATCTTCTCTCTGACTGTTGTTTGTTTGCTGTTTCCCTCTAAAATAGGGGTAAGCTTTTCAACACCCCTACCCCTTTCATATCAGATATGTATAGGAAATCCAGTGATGAGGAGACAGACATTTTGGGTCCAGCAAAATCTGTCAAGAAAAATGAAGTTCTCTTTTATCCCTCCTAGATTTTCACTTATGTTTTCATTGGTTGGGTGGTGCTTTTAATCTTTCTCCTTTTTAAGTGTCTCCACAACACATCCGGCAATAATAAGTATAGTAGGACAGGCCCGTAGGGTCGAGGAAACTGGCTCAGACCAGTAGCCAAGGCATGCACATAACATACTCCTTAAGAGCCCAACTGGGGGGACTGGAGAGATGGCTCAGTGGTTAAGAGCAGTGACTGCTCTTCCAGAGGACTCAGGTTCAACTCCAGCACCCACATGGCAACTTACAACTGTCTGAAACTCCAAGATTTGACAACCTCATACAGACACACATGCAAGCAAAACACCAATGCATGTAAAATAAAAATAAGTAAATTACTTATTTTTTAAAATGCTGGGCAGTGGTGGCACACACCTTTAATCCCAGCACAAGGGAGGCAGAGCCAGGTGGATCTCTGTGAATTCAAGGCCAGCCTGGACTACCAAGTGAGTTCCAGGAAAAGGCACAAAGCTACATGGAGAAACCCTGTCTCAGAAAAAAAAAAAAAAATAAGTAAGTAAATAATAAATAAAGAGAGAGAGAGCCAACTTGGAGTCTGCCTGAGAGCCTAGCAACAATCACTGTAGGAGTTCCTGATTGTGCCCAGCCAATAAGGAATGACCACACAGACTGGGTGCTGGGAGGAGGTTATATAAAACCTACCCTGTTATTAAATAAAGGAGTTCTTCATTTGCTTTCAAATTTCCCAGTGTCTGTGTCGTTGATGACATACCTTTGCACTCCCTCCCCCAAGGGTGCCATTAGGATCCAAGCAACATCTGGCACTTGAATGTGGAGCTTCTGTTACTGTTTCTCCCAGCACAGGTTCTGATCATCTCTCTCTCTTCACTCACCACGCTTGACAGCACCCCCAAAATAATGTCTATCGGTGAGAAAGCCCCTCAGTGCTGTGTTCTTTTGGTCCCTTTGTCAGGTAAGCATTGGGACTCCCACCTCCTTCCTTCTTTTGTGTTGTTTGTCAAGTTTGTCTGCCTGTCCTGTTAGGAAGACACATTTGTTTTCATTTCAGTTTGCCGGGCACCTCCACATAAGGATTGATCCCCCAGGAGGTGGAACCAAGGCTCAGCTCCCAATTACTGTCCCTCGTCCAGAGACACTGTGTGGGCATACAGTTGTGGCCTAAAAAAAACATGAAATGCCCCCACTAAGCACAGGACATAAGGATCTGATAAAAATATTCACCCCATTGAAAAGATGGGTCATCTTTTCATCATCCCCACCACTTCCCTGTCAGATATCTCTACAATATCCAGTGAGGAGGAGACAGACAGTTTGGGCCCTAAGAAATCTGTCAGTTTAGGTCCCACGAGATCTGTCAAGGAGAATGTAACTGTCAGCTTGGGACCTGGGAAATCTGTCAGTTTGGATACTGAGGTATCTATCAGTTTGGGCCTCCCAAAATCTGGCAAGGTGAACATAGCTTTCAATATGGGCCCCCAGAAATCTGTCAAGGAGAATGTAACTATCAGTTGGGATCCTGTCCAATCTGTCAAAGAGAATGAAGTTGGGGTTGGGGATTTAGCTCAGTGGTAGAGCGCTCGCCTAGCAAGTGCAAGGCCCTGGGTTCAATCCTCAGCTCAAAAAAAAAAAAAAAGAGAGAGAGAGAGAGAGAGAGAATGAAGCTGTCAGTTTGGATCCCACCAAATGTGTCAAGGAGAAGGCAGCTGTCATTATGTCATGTGCTGCTATATCCCCTCTGCTCCACCATCACCACTGGCAGCTACCCCTCCACCACAGTATTCTTGATGCAATCTACCCCAACACCAGCCTGCCTAAGGAGGTGGCTACCCTTCTGTGGTGCCAGATGTCTTACAACCCTCACTTCCTGCACCACTGTAAGTCTGTAGGCTCATCAAAGCCTTCCCAGTCAATATGGGCCCAAATGCCAATGTCCAGCCCTGGATTCCCACCCCCATAGCTGTTCTCTCCCTCATCAGGAAGGCAGCCAATGATTCAGGCCCAGATTCCCCCTACTTGCAGCAAGTCTTTGCTCAACAGTCCATGCAGTTGCAAACTTATTTCTATTGGTACCATTTGCTTAAAATTCTTAGATCCTGCAGCCTTTCTTAGCTAGAAATCAGCCTATGAAGAATCCCAGGCCCAGACAAACATCTTTCTTAATGTCCAGGTGACCTATGATATGCTCACAGGATGTGGGGAATATGTCTCTCCTGTGCACCAGGCACAGATTGGCTTGAATGCCTATTTTCCACAGGTCACAAACCTGGCCCTCAAGGCCCTCTGATCCTGTATTCCCCAGGACCCTTCAGCTTACTTTTGCAATCTTATCCAACAACCCAGGGAGTTCTTCACTGACTTCCTGGCCTGTGTCAATGAGGCAGTAGAGCACAAAGTGGATGCAGGCCCCACCAGAGATATGCTGATTAAACAATTGACTTGGGAGGGATTCAATATCCAAACCCATAATGCATTTGTAGTCATGTGGAATGAGGACATACACAAATGGGTGCAGGCCACCAGAGATCTTGACCCCAGCACTGGTCCCATAGCCACTCTTACTGCCTCCCTGGATACTCTCCTCACTGACAGGAAGCATGCTAATAACACCAAGGGTCCCCAGGTAGATAGAACTTGATGGGGATGTAGCAAACCAGGCCATTTGCAGTGGATCTGCCCCCATACAAAGCCAAGGAATCCATGCCCCAGATGCAAAAAAGGATTTCACTGGGCAAAGGATTGCAAATCACAGCCTGCTGAAACACCAGCCCCTTTAAATTCCAGGTGGGGTGCTCCTCAGCCCTGCCAATAAGAGGAGGTTCTAGTAATCCAAAAATATATTGGATAATGCCCATTTTTTCCACACTCCCCAATGATAACCATCTATCTTGATGGACAAGCTGTCAAAGGTTTGGTTGACATGGGTGCAGATGCTACCATTTTAACTAAGACTAAGGCACCTTGCTTCCCTCATTGGAAGTTAAAACCCGTCCCCCCCATCAGTGGTATTGGAGACCAACAAGATACTAAGATGAACACTCATATGGTCCATTGGAAGGATCTTGATGGCAATTGGGGAGCCATTCACCCTGTCACTTCCACTGTATCTAGGAATCAGTGGGATCGAGATATTTTGGAGGATATGGGAGTTTTCCTAATTACAGATGACAGGGCCTTTTTTGATGACATCAAGGTCCATGAAAAGGTGGGTCTTGTGGTCTGCAACCTTGCACAAGATCTGCATCCCCAGTTCTAATGGCCACTGTCTCCATGAGATCCACTGCTATTGAGCCTCCTAGCCCCACTCCATTGATAGGCTCTTGGATCAAGAAGTATGTGTAGAACAGTGGCCTATAATTGAACCCAAACTGTTAATCCTAAAGGAATTAGTTGCAGAACAGTTAAAGATGGGGCACATTGAACCATCCACAAGTAAACATAATACCCCCATATTTGTAATCCCCAAGAAATCAGGACACTACCACCTCCTGCAGGATCTTTGTGTAGTTAATAATCTAATGGAAAAGATGGGGTCTACACAGCCAGACCTCCCCCAACCTAGCATGATTCCTCCATCATATATATATATATATATATATATATATATATATATTAGTTTTAGATATTAAGGATTGCTTTTTTCAAATTCCCCTGGCACCACAGGATCGAGATCATTTTGTCTTTACTGTGTGGGAACCTAATATGCATAAACCAGCTAAGAGATATCAATGGACTGTTTTATCCCAAGGAATGAATAAGAGCCCCACTATTTGCCAGTTCTATGTTTCTCAAGCTTTGATCAATGTCCCCAGGGATGTTCTTTTGATCCATTAAATGGATGATCTCCTCTTGGCACACCCAAATGCAGCCTACCTGCAAAAGATTGCCAAGGGAGTATTAGAATATCTTGCATTGTTATATCTGGTGGTAGCTTCAGATAAGATTCAAATGGTATCCCCTTTTGCTTTTTTAGGATTTTCCATTGCTAAGCAGGTCTACCCCCTTTCCTTTAAATTAGAAATGAAGGAATTGTACTCATTATCAGAATTACAACAATTGTGTGGCACAGTTAATTGGCTTAAACCTTTCTTACCCATCCCTTGCCAAGAGATGAGACACCTATTTTCATTGTTGGAGGGCTTCACTTGTCCTTCTACTAAGATTAGGTTTACCTGAGAAGTAAAAAAGAGTTGCTACAAAAGTTAGGGCCGTTCTAGCCACCGCCATCCTGCAACGCCATGATCCCCAAAGACCTTTATTGGCAGTGGTCCTCTGGACACCCAGGGGATTTTTGGAAGTGTTATGGCAATCTGGGCCCCTTCTATGGATACATCAAGCACATTCTGACCTGCACAAGGTCACCTATAAATTTGACCAGTCCTTCCAACTCAGCCTTAAGGCATGGATGCTGGCAAAGAGAATATATGGACAAGAGCCAGATAAGATTATCTTCCCCTTTTCTTTAAAGAATACTCAGTCCCTCTAGACAGATTCCATCTCGTTCTAGGAAATGATTGCAGGATTCACAGGAACTATTGACAATCATTTGCCAAAAAAATAAGATCTTAGCAGAACTACATCCACTTCCAACACAGATACAGCCCCTTGCAGTCCCCTCCTCCACTCCCATCCCTCATGCCACTCTGGCCTTTTCAGATTCCAGTAAAAACAGATATGGTGTTCTTATCCAGAATCCTGGCTCCAAACATGTTATCCCTAACTCTGGTTCTGTTCAATTAGGTGGAACTATTGGACCTCCTCAAAGTTCTAGTAGAGTGCCAGATCAAGCCTGTTAATATTTTTCCTGACAGCCAATATGCTGTACAGGCAGTTTGTGTGCTGGCCTTTTCTTGAGTCAAAGACTCACTGACTCCCATTACCAGCATCATGTTGCTCATACAAGATGTCCTAAATCAGAGGACTGAGCCTTGGTACCTGTCACATAATTAGATCTCATTCCAAATTACCTGGAATATTGGCTTGAGAAAATGAGGTCACAGACACCATCATATTAACAGCCAGTGTGGATCTCCTAGAGCATGCCAAGGCTCTTCACCAGTAATTTCATCTGTCTCCACAGAATTTACATAGATATCTTCCAGAATTATTGATTTCCCAATGTAAACATTTGTCCCGGGTATGAGCCACTTATATTCCTCTTGCCCCCTTAGGATCAATTCAACGTGCAGGGGTTAATCCCCGAAGCTTGTTGCCTAATGCCATCTGGCAGATGGATGTCACACATCATTCTCCCTTTGGCAATCTTAAATATGTTCATGTGATAATAGATACCTGTTCCTCCTTTGTTTATGCCCTTTAAGATATTACTTTAAGTTTGTATTGTGTTGGTTTATTCTCACTATGCTTTACCAGTGTCTGCTACAGAGTGCCATCAGGGAAGCTGAGATCTGTCTGGATCTCTGTAAGTTTAAGAACACACTGGGAACAGAGCCACGCATGGTGGCACACTCCTTTAATCCCAGCACTTGGGATCTCATATCTTTGCTTGGGAAGGATACACGCCTTTAATCTTAAGAAGTAATGGCAGGAAGCAGAAAGGTATATAAGGTATGACGACCAGGAACTAGAGGATTTTAAGCAGCTCAGCTAAAATCTCTTCCAGGTGAGGACTCAGAGGTTTTCAGTCTGAGGAAACAGGAACTCATGCTCGGGAGGCTGAGGAGTTGGTAGGGTGAGGTTAGCTGTAGCTTGTTCCATTCCTCTGATCTCTCAGTTTTCACCACCACCTCCCAAAAAAATTTCTGCAGAGAACCATGAACATGCCTAAGAGCAACTTGAAATCTCCAAAAAGATGATGGGATCCTACAATGATGAGTACACATAGAATTTGATAAAGCCACTCAAAAATCAGCTTTGGACTACAAACTGCTCAGGACAATTTTGAGATGGCTAGCTGAGGTGATCCATCCTCACAGACTGCTGGAACAAGGACTTGAGACAAGCCCTGCACTTTCCCATTATGCAGTAACTGGACAAATGAAACAGCCAACTCTCCCAGGACTTGACAATTAACTCATAAATTTTCCTTTCAGGATTCCCTAAAGATGCCTTTGCCCCCAGACAACAGGAAGTAATTTTAAGAAAATGACACCCACATTCCCCAAAGGTGGAGTGGGTGGTTTTGGTCTTTCAATGGGTTATGGATAATTCCTATTATTTAGAATGATTGGTTACAAGTTGTTAATTGTTAGTGGTCAAGAAAAAAAGCTTAACAAAGGAGATTAGACTCAGGGTTCTTGTTTAAAGAAAAGAAAAGGAAAAGAAAAAAATAGGATATATATAAGAGAGGGATTATTGAATCTACTCTGAAAAACAGAGATATAGAAATAATAAGATAAAAGGGTAGATTAAGGGTGGGGGATTTAGCTCAGTGGTAGAGCGCTTGCCTGGCAAGCACAGGCCCTGGGTTCAATCCTCAGCTCAAAAAAAAAAAAGAAAGAAAAAAGAAAAAAAGGTAGATTATTGAATCTACTCTGAAAAGAAAAAAGAGAGAATATGGATATTTTAAGGTAAAAAGATAGATTACTGAATCTACTTTTTAAAAGGAACAAATTATTTTAAATATTTTACATGGGGCTGGGTGGTGGTAGCATATGCACGCTGGAGGCAGAGCCAGGTGCATCTCGGTAAGTTCAAGGCCAGCCTGGTCTACAGAGCAAGATTCAGGACAGGCACCAAAACTACACAGAGAAACCCTGTCTTGAAATTTTTTTTCTTACATTGGATTGGATTTTTGTATATTGTACACAAATTTTGTATTGGCCCAACCAAAATAGGACAAATAATAAAAATTTTGTTGTCTGAATTTGTCAAATGTTAATGGGCTGGATATTGTTAATGTAATTCTTGACTATATATATTATTATATACTTATTGTACTTTTCTTTTATTAGTTATAACCTTCATTTATTATTTTAGACAAAAAAAAGGGGAAATGTGGTTGATATATTGTGCACCCTAATAAAGCTTTCCTTGAAATCAGAGAATAGAACAGACACTAGATTAGACATAGAGGCCAGACAGTGATGGCACACATGCCTTTAATCCTATCACTCAGGAGGCAGAGATCCATCTGGATCTCTGTGAGTTCAAGGCCACACTGGGAATAGAGCCAAGCATGGTGGCACACACCTTTAATCCTAGCACTTGAGATCTGATGTCTTTTCTTGGGAAGGAAGTGACGGCAGGAAACAGAAAGATAAATAAGGTGTGAGGACCAGGAACTAGAGGTTTTTAAGTAGTTCAGCTAAAATCTCTTCCCAGTGAGGACTCAGAGGCTTTCAGGAACATTTTGTTCTCTTGGGCTGAGGATTTCCTAGTGGTAAGAACTTGTAGCTTGGCTTGTTTCTATTCCTTTGATCTTATAGATTTCACCCCAATATCTGGCTCTGGTTTTTTATTAATAAGATAATTTAATATTCATGTTACTGGGAGCTGTTAGGATCCAGCAACATAGGGAGTCATTAGAATCCACACAACAAGGTTAGACAATGGAAAAGGAAGTGGGAGGCCTGCCAGGGTACATTAGGTCAATATGGTGTCTGTCTCTCCTTTCCTTGATTTGTGATTAACAGAGAGCCCCTGTCAAGCCAGAACTATAAAATTGATAACATTTGGTTTGTTCATAGTCTGTTAGAGATAAATAGAAGTATGTCAATTCAAAGCTTATATTCAGGATCCTCTAGCTTCAAAAGATTAGTTATTATTATTATTACTATTATTATTACTATTATTATTATTATTATTATTATTATTATTTGGATGCCTATTTGTTTTCTAATGAGAGACAGAAAGAATGTAGACTTGGATAGGAGTTTGGAAAAGTGAGAGTCTTAGAGAAGGTAGAGTGAAGGAAATTATAATCAGAATATATTATATGAAAAAATCTATTTTTAATAAAAGAAAAATAGAAAGAAAAAAGAAATTGAACAGGTTGTGGTTGAGAAACCTGAGGGTCATTACTATACCCAGTAAATCAGACTGGCTCTAGAAGAGATTGGCAATGGTGTTGCTACCTATTTCCTTCTAAGAATTGATCTCTACTTCTAAGATACAGGGAGTGAGAAGAGAGAAGAGAAAGGAAGAAAATAAGAAAGAAAGAAAGAAAGAAAGAAAGAAAGAAAGAAAGAAAGAAAGAAAGAGAAAGAAAGAAAGAAAGAGAGAAAGAAAGAGAGAAAGAGAAAGAGAGAGAGAGAGAAAGTAAAGAAGGAAGACAGACTGACACACTGAAAGAAAGAAAGAGAGAGAGAGAAAGAGAGAAAGAAAGAGAGAGAGAGAGAGAGAGAAAGTAAAGAAGGAAGACAGACTGACACACTGAAAGAAAGAAAGAGAAGAAGGAAGGGAGGGAAGGGAGAAGGAAGGAAGACAGGAGGAAGGAAGGAAAGAGAGACAAAGAAAGAAAGAGAGAAAGGGGGACATGATGTCAAATTTGATTAACCTTATTAGGCATAGTCAATTTAGAAAAACAGAAAAGCATTTACATTTTTTGTTGTTTTATTTTTAGACAGGGTTTCTCTGTGTAGTTTTGGTGCCTTTTCTGGATCTCGCTGTATAGACCAGGCTGGCCTCAAACTCACAGAGATCCACCTACCTCTGCCTCCTGAGTGCTGGGATTAAAGGCATGCACCACCACCACCTGGCTCAGAAAAGCATTTAGAATTTTATTATCCCCAAACAAAAATCCTAGATTGAAGTTCTAAGAACTTTGATTATTAAACATATGCAACTCAGTGAAAACATTAGGATAATCTCAGACTACTTCTTATCCTTTCCTCTAAGCAACAATTGGTCTAATTGATCAACAATTTTTATTGAAAGAAATGGGATGGAGGTGACAGGAAGAAAGTCAGACAAGGGATGTGGTACATCTCCCAATCAAAACAAAACTGAAGAAATACATCATTGAAGGCATGAAATAATTAGATATATTGTGTATTTGTATAACTAATTTTAAATAAATGAAAGCAAGTAATTTTCTGATTCTTAGTGTATTCTGCTCAAGACAGATAATAGAACAAGAAAGAGAGAAAAAGAGAATACATGTGTGTACATATGTATAAAAAGAAATAGTGATAAGATTAAAAAACAAACTAGGCAGAACTTCTGGAGTGACCTCACTGTCTACTCCCATTCCAAGGAGATCAAATAAACAGATATTAGTTGAATGCTCCCCTTCCTCCCTCCTGAGAACACCTTCAGATTCCTTGCATAGTCCCATTCCTATGTGTCAGTTCCAAAACCAAGAAACACATTACCTGGAGCCCCCAGTAGCCATACCTGTCAGATCCACAGAAAATTTCCTATCAGGCAATACAAAGCCATCACACTCTCTTAAAATCCACAGAGAAAACAGAAACCAATGAACAAAACACCCACTCAACAAAGACAAAAACCAGAAATCAGCACCTAGAACTATAATCATTCCAGTGCCAGATGCCTAAATGCCAGCATAGGAGTACAACCAATAATAGTCAGGGCAAAATGTCTCCACTAGAGTCCAGCTATCCTACCACAGCGGTTCCTGAATATTTTAACATAGCTGAAACACAAAAAAAAAAAAAGATCACAAACTGCTGGGATAAAGATGATTGAGGTTTTTAAGAGTAAGTTAATAAATCCTTTAAAGAAATAATCAAACTGAGATTGAAATCAATAAAATAGAAACAGAGATAATACAAAAATATTAATGAAACAAACAATCAGTTGTTTGAGAAAATCACCAAGCTATATAAACCCCTATCTGAATTAACTAAAAGGTTAAAAGGGAATATCCAGATTAACAAAATGAGAAATAAAAAAGGAGGCATAACAACAGACACAGAAGAAATCTAGAGAATAAGGACATAAAAACCTATATTACAGCAAATTGGAAAAAATCTAAAAGAAATGGATAATTTTCTCAATATGTACCACCTACCAAAGCTAAATCAAGATCAACTAAGCAATTTAAATAAACCTATAAGTGAAATAAAAGCAGTAATTAAGTCTCCCAACAACAAAATAAGTCAGGACCAGATGGTTTTAGTACAGAATTCTATTAGACTTTCAAAGAAGAATTAGTGCCAAGACTCCTCAAATTATTCCACAAAATAGAAACAGAAAGAACATTGCTCAACTTATGTTATAAGGCCACAGTTACACTTATACCCAAATCACATGAAGACTCAACAAAGAAAGAATTACAGATTAATTTCACATATGAATATAGATGCAAAAATATTCAATAAAATACTTGCCAACTGAGACCAAGAACACATCAAAAAGATCATCCATCATGATCAAGTAGGCTTTATCCCAAAGATGCAGGAATGGTTCAATATATGAAAATCAATAAATGTAATGCACTATATAAAGAAAGTGAAAGACAAAAACCACATGATCATCTCACTAGATGTACAAGACACCTTTGACCAAATCCAAAACCCTCTCATTCTGAAAATCTTGGAAACATTAAGGTTACAAGGAAAATACCTAAACATAATAAAGGCCCATAGTCAACATCAAATTAAATGGAGAGAAACTCAAAGCAATTCCACTAAAATCGGGAGTAAAACAAGGTTGTATATTCCCTCTATACCTATTCAGTATAGTACTTGAAGTCTTAGCTACAGTAATAAGACAACTGAAGGAAATCAAAGGGATATAAATCAGAAAGGAAGAGGTGAAAGTATATTTATTTGCAGATGATATGATAGTATATATAAGTGACAAGGAAAATTCCACCAAGGAACTCCTACAATTGATAACCATTTTCTGTAAAGTTGCTGGATACAAAATTAACTCACAAAAATCAGTAGCCCTTCTATATACAAATGAAAAACTGAGAAAGAATCAGAGAAACATTTTTCACAATGGATTCACATGATATAATATATCTCAAGGTAACTATAACTAAGCAAATGAAAGACTTGTATAACAAAAACTTCAGGTCTTTGAAGAAAGAAATTAAAGAAATATCAGAGGATGGAGAGCTTTCACATGCTCAAGGATCAACAGGATTAACATAGTAAAAAGTGGCTATCCTAACAAAAGCAACCTACAGAGTCAATGAAATCACCATCAAAATTCCAATACAAGTCTTAACAGATCTTGAAAGCACATTTCTCAGCTTCATAAGAAAAAACAAAAACCCAGGAAAGCTAAAACAATCCTGAATAATAAAAGAACTACTAGAGGTCTCAATATTCCTGATTTCAAGTTGTACTACAAAGCTATAGTAATAAAAACCAGGTTGGTCAATGGAATCAAACTGAAGATCCAGACATAAATCCACACACCCATGGACATCTGTTTTTTTCCCCCCTGTAGATACAGGGGGGAAAGACAGCATCTTCAATAAATGGTGCTGGTCAAACTGGATGTCAACATGTAAAAAAATGAAAATAGATCCATATCTATCAGTACCAGACTCAAGTCTAAGTGAATCAAAGAATTCAACATAAAATCAGACACACTGAACCTGATAGAAGAGAAACTGGGAATAGCCTTGAACACTGGCATAGGAGAAGAGTTTCTGAATAGAACATCATTAGCACAAGCACCAAGGTCAACAATTAATTAATGGAACCTCATGAAACTGAAAGCTTCTGTAAAGCAAAGGATACCATCATTTGGACAAAGCAGCAGCCTACAGAATGGAAAAAGATTTTTACCAACTCCACATCCAATAAAGAACTAATGTCCAAAATATAGAAAGAACTCAAGGAACTAGACACCAATAAAAAATAAAATTGGGGTACAGATCTACAACAGAAAATTCCTAATAGAGGAAACTCAGATGGCTGAGAAGCACTTAGAGAAATGTTCAACAACCTTAGACATCAGGAAAACACAAATCAAAACCACTTTGACATTCCATCTTACACCTTTCAGAATGGCTAAGATCAATAACACAAATGACAGCTCATGCTGGAGAAGATGTGGAATAAGGGGAACATTTGTTCAATGCTGGCTGAAGTGCAAACTTCTACATTTGCTATGGAAATCAATATGGCAGTTCCTCAGAAAGTTGGAAATCAATCTCCCTCAAGATCCAACTATACCACTCTTGGGCATATACCCAAAGGGCACTTCATACTACAACAAGGACTCTTGCTCAACCATGTTCTTTGCTACTCTGTTTATAACCAAAAAGGAGAACAGATAAAGAAAATGTGGTATATTTACACAATGAAGTATTACTCAGATGTTAAAAAATGACGTCATGAAATTTGTAGGCAAATAAATGAACTAGAAATAATTATCTTGAGTGAGGTAGCCTAGACCCAGAAAGATAAACATGGTATGTATTCACTTGTATGTGGATATGAGCTATTAAATAAATAATAACCAAGCTACAATCTGTAGACTCAGATAGGTTAGGTATAGAAGAAGGGATTAGGGAAAATATGGATCTCCCTGGAAGGGAAAAAATAGAACAGATATCATAGGTGAACTGGGGACAGGTGCAAAGGGAACAGCAGGATTAGATGGGGAGGAAGAGGTGGAAGGGAATTGAAGAACGGAATTTTGAGAGAGACAGCTAAAAGTGAGGGCCATTTGAGGGTGGTATGGAAACCTAGTGCAGTGGAAACTTCCTACAATATATGAAGGGGATCCTAATTGAATTCTCCAAATAATGAGGGAGACAAAATCCCAACTGGCCATTTCTTGTCGCCAAAGGAAGCTTCCAGTACCAGGACTGAGTTACATCCAATTGAGTTGTTGGTCAAGGGGGTCCCATTGAAATCCCACAAAGAACCCAGGCTGTTGCCAAGACAATAAGTTGTTTTCTGCAAACTGACAGCAAGGTCCCAATGCTGCAGATAACCCCTGAGAGAACTCATGGAACATGGAGAGAGCAAGCTGGTGCCTACATTCTAGTGTCTTTGATATGGAAAGGTACTCTGCAGGCTGTTAAAAGAGAAATGTAAACACCAACCCAGCCATTAAACTTTTGATCTATAAACTGTCCTCTCTACAAAATATGCTAGGGCAATGATGGTATAAAGCTTGTGGGAAAAACCAACCAATGTCTGATTTGACTTAAGGCCCAATTTATAAGATGGAATCCATATCTGACACTACTTGAGTGACCAAAAACCAGAGACTTAGGGTAAAACCAAACAACACTGGTCTTAAAAAAATAGTAACAGTAACATAACTCTTAATATTATTATGCTGTACTCATAGATCAGTGCCTTGCTCAGCCAGCATCAGAGAAGCTTCTTCCTGCAGCAGATGGAACAAATACAGAAACCCACAGCCAGACATTATGCAGAGTGTGACCTTGGAACTCATAGTTCTCAATGGTATATCTCCATCAGGTCCCTCCCCTCTGAGCTCAGAGAACCTGAGGAAGAAGAACAGATGTAAAACAGAGTGTAAGAGCCAGAGGAAATGGAGGACACCAGGAGAACAAGTCCCTCTAAATCAACTGAGCAAAACTCTTCTGAACTCACAGGGACTGAAGCCACAAGAACAGGGCCTATCAAGGTCTGCAATGAAGAAGAAAATAAAAAGCAAATTATGCATAGTGTGCACACCTGTAATCCTAGAATAAGTTTGTTTTTCCAAGACATACCATTAATGTGTACATTAGATTATAAAGCCTAAGTTTCAAAAACTTCTTGACACCTTAAATTTATCATGAATCAAAGAAGAGATCACTCAATAGAATAAATGTAATAAACTCATTAAAAGCCAACTCCATAATGGTAGATTAAACATATTTCCCATAAAAATATATAGAGGCTGTAGGATTTGATTTAATGGTTCTAAATATAAGCATAGGATTCAGTACAGCCTGTATTTCTGTGCAGGCCAAAGAAACTATGTGAGTACACATGTGTACTACATGGAATATGCTTGATCCAGGGCAATCAATACTTCTTGAAAGAAAAACAACTGGTTGCTGCCCTGGCTGGCTTGTCAGCTTGACATAAGCTGGAGTTATCTGAGAAGAGGTAACCACATTCGAGAAAATGCTTCCATAAGATCAACCTGTAGACAATCCTGTTGAGTAATTCCTGTTGATCAATGTAGGAAGGCCCAGCATACTGTGGGTGGTGAAACTCCTGGACTAGTGGCCCTGGGATATATAAGAAAGCAGGCTGAGCAAGCAGAAAAAGCCAGTAAGCCACATTTCTGCACTGATTCTGCTTCAGTTCCTGTCTCCAGGTTCCTGCCTTGAGTTCCTGCCCTGACTTCCCTTCATGCTGGACTACAAAGGGAAGCTGAAACAAACCTTTTCCTCTTAAAGTTGCTTTTGGCCATAGTGGCTTTTTTAGTGTAATTTCTTTATTGACTCTCACCTCCCAGTTCCTCCATATCCTCCTCTTATCCTGTAGCAGCCACCAAATGAAAAGTTAAAAAGAAAAAAAAAACATACCAACCCAAAAAAGCAAACAAAGACAAAATAACAAAAATCAAAACAAAACAACAACCAAAAAAATCAAAAATAAATAAACAAAAAACTCTTTGGTCCTCCATCTTTCCCAGCTCTCCAACACCTCTTCATTTGTCCTGGTGGAATTGGGAGCCAAGGTATGTCACACGGTATACTTTTTTGTCCAATCAGCTTTATTTGCAAATGTTCATTGCAATGAGTCATTGGTCTGGTTCAAGGCTTCTGCTTCAAGCCTCCTTCCCTGGATCCTCACCAGAACTCCCCTCAGATATCCCAAGGCCACCCTGAATCATGGAGACCCCATGGTTATCATTCCACAGGACCAATTCCTTCAAGAGCACCAACAGGTCCTAGATAGGGTAAATGCTAGGGTGGGCCAAACCCAGGCTCGATTGTGGGCCTGGGTGGTAGTTGAGCTGGTCAGTCCAGGCCACCAAGGTTGCCTCCATCAGGCAAGGGGCAGAGTTGGCTCCCTTATGCCCAACTGTGGTGAGGGGTGGGGCCATCTGTCCCAAGTATCTGGGCCAGCCCTCTTACTGCAGTGTCCAGCATGGGGCATTGCCAGCTATCCCTGGACCAGCAAAGATCAGGGCCGGCTTAGCATGGCCCTCTGATTTCATCACACACAGTTCCTATGGCCCCTGAGGTGACAGAGGACACAGACATCAACACAGACCCACAGACAGCAGGACCACAGGCCCAGACATAGCCCTCAGCAGCAGCTGGGTCTGGATGTCACCATTGCCACAGGAAGCAGTATAAGCCACTTAGGTCAGCATGCCCCAGCAACACCTTGGCCCTTGGACACTATCATGGCCCCAGGTTTTGGGCATCCACATGGCCTTCAATGGTAACAGGAACCTCAGACGTTAGCATAGACCCAGACCTGGCCCCCAGCTGCTGATCTGGCCCAGATGTCACCATGGCACTGGAGAGTAGTACATGACACTTAGATCTGTATGACCTCAGATGCAGCATGGCCCCCGGACACCAACATGATCCCAGGTGGCTGATCCAACCCCAGATATCATACGGCCTCTGGTGCAACAGGAGTCACAGACATTGACTCAGACCCTGGCTGCTATAGGGCCAGGAATCCAGACATGGCCCTTGACAGCAGCTTGGGTCTGGATGACACCAGGCCAGGGTGTTTTAACACAGCAACAGAAACCCTAAATATGACAGTTGCTGCATTTTTATATATTTATAGCAAAATAAATAACACTACACTCAGAAAACCCCATGAATATATAATAAAACATGGGCTTAGGGGGATGGGAAAATCCATGTCCTTTCATTCAGAGTTAGAAAATATCCTAAAGATGATTGTGTCTAACCACCCACTTAATATAGATATTTCAACTACATTCTCTCCATCTGGTGATTATTTATTCTCTGAATACTTTCCATGGTTTACAAAAACATTCATTTTTGAACTATATTCTTCATTAGAAAGTTCTTCATATAAATAAAGGTAAAATGCACCTTTCTGCAAAATTTCTCCTGAGTTTTGGTCTCTACCTTGGGCTTCACCAAATAAACCTGGTCCCTTCTGCTGCACTGTTTAGAGCCATAAATTATATCCTACAGCCTCTGTGTCTCTTTTGTATGCAGACAATATTTCAGCTACTATTAAGGAACTGATTTTTTTACTGGAGTTTGTCACTTTTACTCTGTTGAACATTCATTTGTATTAATGATTATTAAGGTGGCAAGATTTTCATTTAAGATTATTAAGGTGGCAAGATTTTTGTTTAACCTGACACTGTTATTTAATATGCAAAATTGGAGCCCACTAGGTTTCCTAGTGCCTGTATCCAGCAGGACTTCATAAAAGGTTGATTGGACCATGGGCCTGGGTACCAAGTGACTGTAACTAGCAAGGGGGAGGTCTTTGGCTCCACCCCTTGGCATTGTTATAAATAGACCTTTGGAATAAAATTCTGGGCCAGTGGATAAGGATCCAGGCCCTCCTGAGTCTACCCTCTGTTTCTCTTCCTCTCTATTTCTAACTAAGTCTCTTATCCTTCAATCCTCAAGAGTCCCTGGGATAAATAAGTGTGGGGGCTGATCCTCCACAGTGCAGGCTACCCCACACGTTTTCACTCACAATGCTGACATACTTTCTACATTTTTACCCAGTTGAACAGCAAAAACATTGGCAAGAATATGATGACCTATAGAACCTTCCTAAATTTATTATTATTAACAAGGTCAACCTTGGCAATGAGTGATGTCCCTGTGTCAGAAAAATATAAGCTCACCCATGTCTGTTTTAAAATAAGCATGATGTATATAAGTATCAAAACTTCACATGCTATTCCATCAATATGTACAATTTGAATGTATCATCTAAGATTCTATAAATTAAAGATGACAAAATAAATTGCAGACATTGTAGTTTGTGTATGAAATGTCCTCTGAACCATTTGTGCTGAAAACTTTGCATTCAGTACAGTGTTCAGAGGTAGAGCTTTGGGGAAGTGATGAGGGCACTCACCTAATCCATGAATGAGTCTTTTGATGGAGTCATAATTGAACTATTGGGAGATGTTGCACACAAAGGAAGGTGGAGCCCAGTCAAAACAAGTGGGTCAAAGGGCTTGTGTCTTTTGGAGGATTTTCTTTATCTTGTCCTCTCTCCACCCCTATTTTATGGCAGCCATAAGATGAACAGCTTTCCTCTACCAGACCTTTCTGCCATATAGTGCTTCTACCTTTACAGAGGCCTGAGAGCAGTGGAAGATGCTTGACTCTGGAAGCACATGTCGACAAGGCAGCAAAGAGGGTAGCAGCAGCCTTCATTGTGTTCCTTTGCTTGCCTACCTACTTAAGCTGCTGGTCACAGGACTCAGTCTCATGCATAAGCTGGGCAAATACTCAGCTCCTGAGCTCCATGCCCCCTGTGGTAGCTTTTGAGGTGAGGAACAAGACAAGCAGGGTTAGCAGAGCAGGTTTTGAGAAATTTAATTTGAGAAATTTCCTTGGGCTCTGAGTTCCAGGAATGAGTCCTAATAATCTGGCACCTGGCCTTGGAGTAACTCAGGCCACTGAGATGGACTACATGGACCTGAATAATAAGAGAGAGGGGTGGGCATGGGTTGGGTTTGTTGGTTTAGATGTCAAAGGTGGTTCTAGCCATGTTATTTGCTATTTCTAAGGTTAGTTGGCCCCCAAATAGAAGTTCACTCCCCCAGATAAGTTAAGGCTGATGTGTCTGTTTCGTCTCTCATCATCGGAGAACATGTTCTATGAATGCCGTGTGTGCCTTCTTCTCCTTATCCACACTTACCTAGGATGAAATTTAATTTAAATGTTAATCACATTAAGATTGACCACAATAATTCACTGTAAACTAGAACAATAATAACATACTATACTATAAGGTATGCTAGTCCAAATTGATTATCAGTCATAGGAAAATAGCTTTCACATGCAGGTGTACTAGACACAGGTGATTTATGCCCACAGCAGACTCAATGGGATAGGGAAACATTCCATCACACCTTAGGATGATACACAATTTCAAACTTGTGAATTGTTTATTTATGGAAATTGCTGCTTAAAATTTGTGGATTATAGCTGATTTCAGATACCTGGAATAATCAAATATGAAACTTGGCTAATTAGGTATTGGGGCTCATATACCAAGAATGCAGAAAATGAGAAAATATAGTTACTCACCACCTGTCTCTGAGGACAGTGTTTTGCCCTGACTTAGCAATGCCTTGCCTTGTGACAGTCACCTTGTTCTCAGTCTGAGCTTTTTTATCACAGGTTAAAAAGGCAGGTTTCACCAGGCGGTCGTGGCACATGCCTTTAATCCCAGCACTCGGGAGGCAGAGGCAGGCGGATCTCTGTGAGTTTGAGGCCAGCCTGGGCTACCAAGTGAGTTCCAGGAAAGGCGCAAAGCTGCACAGGGAGACCCTGTCTCAAAAAACCAAAACCAAAAAAAAAAAAAAAAAAAAAAAAGAGGCAGGTTTCTAAGACAGAGTCTAAACCTTGTGAGACTAAGAATCTCTACTAGATTCTCACAGAGAATGATGTGGGTGGGTGGGTGTCTGTGTGTGTGTCTGTGTGTCAAGGGGCAAATCTGAGTCATGAAGACCTGCACCATGAAGAGTGCCAGGGACTTTGGACCTCATGCAAACCTCCCTGGAGACGTACAGGCTTTATGCAAGCCTGTGTGCCTAGGGCAGCCTTGTAGAAAGCCTCCTTCCTGGAACAGATTTCTTGTTTTATAAGGAAAGGAATGTGACTTTCAATTGTCTGATTTGTCTTACTAAATGTTCCCTGACAAGCCTGGGGACTAAGATAAGTTCCCAGGTTCCCAAGCAGAAGCATAAATAAAAAGAACTGTCAGCATGGAGAGTACTCATCTGTGCTCCCAGCACAGAACTGCTGATGGAGGGTTAGGGCTAGGATCATCTTGAATGTAAGAATATGATTGGAAAAGCCCAGAAGTGATGGATCTGTCTGCAACTCTCATTGTGACCCTCAAATTTTTCTTCTCACCCACACTTTTGAACAAAATCTTTGCCAAGACACAATCACAGGCAGTAAAAGATGGGCCCAAACTGTCACATGTGCCTTCTCTTCTGAGTTACTACCTTAAAACCTGGAAAAACAAAAAGCAATAGCCAGAATAAAAACGATGATCAGCCTCACTTATTCCTACTGCAGACGTGCCCCTTAACTTGCTGATCATCATCAGAAAGGGAGATAGAAGACAAAGCAGCTTCATCTGTGAGACCATTAGCTCCCAACTCAAACTTACTGGGGTTGTAGCTCAGTGGTAGAACATACTCTTGACATGCACAACTCTATTTTCAACATAAAGATGAAATTTTAACTAATAGAAAATCAGTTTTCTCCCATATTCCTTCAGTAAGTGCTAAATGATATGCAAAAAAATTTTAAAAAACAACAACAGAGGCTTGGGCTGGGGGTGTGGCTCCATTGGCAGAGTGCTTACCCATCATACACAAAGCCTTGGGCTCCATTTGCAGAAGTACATGAATAAGTGTAGAAGAAGTGCACACCTGTGATCTTAGCACTCAGGAGGTAGAGACAAGATGGAGGACATCCGAGGCTACATGGTGCTTCCGAGGTCAGCCTCGGGTATATGAGACCCTGTCTCAAAAGAAACAAATGAATGAATAAATGTGAGAATTAAAAAACAAATAAATATAAAATGAAAATACAAACTTCTGGGAAGTGATATTATTAGTCTTTCACAGAACCCCACAGGTTTTTACAGCAATTGTATGTGTAAAGTCAGTGGCAACATTGACTTTATTTATTGAGAGTCACATTTTGTTTACAAAATGCATGTGACTTTCAATAGAGGCATTCACTTTACCACTCAACAAAGTTTTTGTAGATAATATTGTGAAACTAACAGAGCCGGTGAATGGCTCAGCTGGTAAGCCTGATGACCTGACTCCAATTCCCAGGGCCCATATAGTAAAAGGAGAGAATTAACCCCCGTGAGCTGTCCTCTATGTGTGCACACAAGTACACACACACACACACACACACACACACACACGCACACGCACACGCACACGCACATGCACATATACACATTCACGCATGCACACAAAGGAGTGATGGAACTAACAGTGTTGGACATATCGAGCTTACCTTTTATTCAAGAACTGTAGAAGCTAAGAAAGGAGAATCTCAGGTTTGAAGCCAATTGGAGCTACAAAGAAGGAGGAGGAGGAAAAGGAGTAATTAATTAATTAATGGATGGTAACAGGCTCAATGGGGAAAGAAATGGAATAAAACTAAGAACCAGTCAGCATGCAGCCGAGACAGCAAAGGCTTTTTGAGTTGAAGGTTTTTCATCCTGGGCCATTAAATACACAGAAATTGAGTTTGTGAACGTAAGTATCCCTACCACCAGAGACTGCTTTTTCATGTAAAATAATGGCTCATCTCACCTCACAATATCCTGGAAAAGTGTTTCCATCTCCCCCTAGGAATCATTAAAAGAGCATTTAAAGCCTAAGTCAAGCACGAGAGAGGGAAGCAGAAAAGTCAAGAGATCAAGGTCATCCTCAATATCTATATAGTGAGTTCAAGGCCAGTGTGAGCTTTGTGGGGCCCTGACTCAAAAACAGAAAAGATATCTATGTAGTCTGCATTTCAGTCTCATTAACTCTAAAACAGGAATGATATTATAGTCTTTGCAAGTTTGTTGCAAAAATTAAGTTTTAACAAAAGGTGCCATACTCAGAAAAGAGTAAATATTGCTGTTGGTATCATAACAACTGTTTTCTTTTTCCTCATTTCTAACCCAAGAAACTACTTCTGGATCAATGTAGCTTAGAGAATTATTGACAGTGTGACTAACACAAGACACCTTACATATCAACCTCATTCTAGTCCTGCAGATCAATGAATTAGCTTTCAAGTACACACACTAAAATCAGCTAATTGGTTTGTTTGCTTTGCAACATTAGTGAAACTTTGGTTAAAGATAAATGGAAGTTTGGGGAACATTCTCTAGAAACAACATCAGTTATTACTTTAGTCTGATTTCTGTTGCTAGACAAAATACCTGAGGGCTGGAGAGATGACTCAGCTATTAAAGGCTAGGCTCACAACCAATAATACAAGAGAATACCTGAGACTGGTTAATTATAGAGGTTTCTTTTGGCTCATTATTCTAGAGGCTACAAAAAGTGAAAAAGGGACATACATGTGAGGAAGTAACATGTGGGTGAGAGGGCAGGGCATGTCCAGCTCTCTTTATAACAACCCAACTTCAGTGCCATTTTTGTGGCACTACATTACCTTGACTTTGAGGTCTCTTTAAAGTTTGAAATCTCAACTCCCTCAATTTGGGAAACCAAACCTCCACACATATTTAGTAGAACAACCCACATTCACATCATAATAGACTGCCACCTGGTGAAGCCAAAACTGCCTTGCCCATCTGATGACAGCCTCTGAAGACAAGAGAGAAAACTTGAGGAAAAGTCGTTGTACTCCCATCAACCCTCACAACACTGACTATTTGATGAGACCATGTAACAGGGCACCAGACCTTAGTAGGCCTCAGACCTTAGCATTACTGACTCCGAGATGGAAGTACCATTTAGGCTGTAAAACTCAGCACTAGACAGCACCACTTGCCAAAACTAAAAGACCTAATCCATTAAAGTCTATAACTCTGGGAGAGTCTCAAAATGTACTGACCTCGTTTTTTGGTTTCTGAAGTTTTGCTTCTGGCTAAGTGTTCTTGTTAACTGAGGTATAGCAACCCAGGACACAGAATATTGTGCTTAACAGCTCACCCTGAGAAAGACTCAGGACTACACTGAGATCCCAAACACCCCACCAGCCAGCTAATAAAAAGTTTCTAGCAGTCATCTCTGGTGAATACTGCACAACAATCAGATGAAATGCCATGATCACTCTCATTTTTAACTGCAGCCAAGTGTAGCCTGTCACTTGATTCTAGCACCAACATTGTAGACTCAGAAGAAAGGAAACCATGGCCTTTTGCACAAAGAGAAATGTAAAACTTAGAAAAGCTAAAAGTCTTGCCCCTAATCACACACTTGTATCATGGAGTACAATTCAATATAAACGATTCTACCACAACTGCATGAAAATAACATAGGGCTACATTCATGCACAACTTGGAATCTGCTTTAGTAGTGACTTATTTAGAGAACAAAACCATTTCTCTTGCAATCACTTCTGATATTAGAGTGAAGTTTTAATAAATAATAAAGCTTTAAATTCTAAAAATGAGAGAAACATATTCTGAATAAGGGAGGTTAGGCTGAACTCTTGAACCTACAAAGATGAGCTGGCAGCAACAATGTTTCCTATGGGACCAATCTTCATGCAAGCAACACCTATTAAACTCTGGATAAACTGTAGAACAACCACCCGAAAACACAATAAAGGAAGAACATTCTTGAAACACTGAGTTTTCTGTTCCTGTGGTTACAGCCTTGAGGGGAGGTTCTAATACATACTGACGTGAAGACTAAAAGAAGTAAGATTAAGAAGCATCTGGAAGGTGGAGAGATAATGTCTTAGAAAGAAGAGAGCCAGAGAAAGAAATTCCACCTGTAAGCATTCACCAACACCCTCCACCCCTCCACCCCATCCCTAACACCCTCCACTCCCCCACCACCCACTGCCAACCTCTGACTCACATTTCCCAGCACAAGCCCAGGCTAAAACAGAGCACGCAGTTAGCACACTGCACAGGCTGCTGGCTCAGCAGAGCATAAGTGCTTTGAGAATAAAAGCAGAATCCAGAAAACACATAGAAGACCATTCACAATATTCAAAACACACTCCAGAACTGTTTGACATGCAAATGAGACTCATGGTGCATATTTAAAAGACAATGAACACACACTAATTCTGAGATGGTGCAGAGGCTGGGGTTAGTAAACAGGGGTTCCAAAGCAGCCACAAAGACTGTCCTCAGCACACAGGAAAATATATTCATCATTGATGCAAAGAAAATCTCAGCTAAGAAAAGGGAAAATACCAAAAAAATAGAAGAAGAGGAAGAAGAAGAACAACAACAACAACAAAGGGAGAAAGGGAGGGAGGGAGGGAGGGAGGGAGGGAGGGAGGGAGGGAGGCAGGAAGGAACTTGAGGTCTGAGAGTTTAATACTTGACATTTGAAATTCATTAGATAAACTTGAGAGGATTCAAAATGTCAAAAATAAACAAGGACATAAAAATAGAAATAATCAATCTGCCAAAAAAGGGGGGGGGGATATTTTTAAAGATACATGGGAGACCTCAGAGAACTGTGAATCCTCCCATGTAAATGAAAAATGCAATTTCTCAATACCTGTATTCAGATAAAAAAAAAATTTCAGAGTGACAGTCTAAATCCCAAAGAGGAGAAAAACCCTTCAATCACTTAAAAATGAAAACTTTGGGTAGCCTTGCCAGATATAGGGCAAAACACTCACAATTCTCAATAATACTAAGAAATTGAGTCATGATGGCAAGGTAAGTTTTGAGAAGGACCTTCTCGGAAATACACAAAACTTTAATATCTAAAAAGTTTCCTGTAAGACATGGAGTTAAAAGCCTAATTTTAAAAAAAGAAACTGAATCACAAGAAGAAAGGCTCAGCCTCCATGAAAGCTCACATTGAAAACTCTTGACCTGACAATGGATGCCGGTTTCTGGCCAAGAACCAGTTGCTTAATATATCTGCAAGCTCTGCTGTCTAGAGACACAACTCCTACATCTCCAACCCATTCTTTATAAAAATGCCTGCAATTTCAGAAGGGCAACTGCTGAACGATATTCTGAATAAACCACTTCATCCTGGCATCAGTGGGTATAATCAGTTTTATAATTACACTTCTCTGTCCTCTTTTTTTAGATATGTGAAACATTAGCAATATTAATTTGTGATTTTATTTAGTGGGTGTTTGATTAAATAAGTTTATAATCAATACTGACATATTGGATGATTTAATTTTAAAAATGTATACATTTTGATTTACTTATTTCACAAAGCATGCAAGTACTTAAAGGTCTTGTTATATACAGCTGGTATTCACAATATATGAAATGATAAGAATAAAATTGATGTGAAATACAATTAAAATGGTTGAGAATGTTCTTTACTGTTTGGGGTGATTTTGCCCATGGAGAAGAATGCAGTCAACATATTTATAATAAAGTTTTATGGAAAATGTAGGCAAAACCTTAGAATAAATGGAAAATTTATGCTTATTTGTATAAGACTACATAGATTCCAACTTAACATGTTTCTAACTTTAGAGTTCTAAATTCTATTTTCAGAAAATCAGACAAAAATAACATGACATTGTCTCAGCAGCTAGGACTGCACGTCAAGAAAGGATCATTTAGTATTCCTGGCTGATATTCTTGTTTCACAACAAATGCATTTGATGTTTTATTGTTTTCCTTTTCAAAGCCCATATCTAATCTCAAATGTTAAGCAAGCAAAATGCCCACACACAATAATAACCAGATCCATGAAAATAAATACCATAACAAGAAGAATAGAAAGACAGATCTTTAAGCTAGCCAAAATAATAGTTTATCATACACAAAATGTTTTATTTACAGGATTTCAAATTGATGAGCCAGCCCCAGCCCCAGCCCCATCCAACAGTGATTTTTAAGGGTGATTTTTGGTGTCATAAACTTATAAGTCTTAAGATAACTTAATATATGTGTTAATTTATTGCAATCATTTTCTTTGGATGACCAGTTTGCCTTTTCTCAATGTTTCTTGAATCCTTCACTAATAACACTAGTAATTTTTAGGTTGTAGTAATGTATACATAACATGAAAGTATACAATTCAGTGTGTTAAGTTCACTTATACCATTGTTGTACACATCACCACCACCTATCCCCAGAATCCTTTCATTTTCTTTTTCTAAAACTCTCTCTACCTACTAAATACTAACTCCCCATTCCTTCCTGCCTCTGCACCATGGTAACTACCTCTCTGCTTTCTATTTGCTACAATGGGATTGCTCTGGTACCATTGGCTTGTTTCATTTAGCATCATAACCTCAAGGTTTGTCCATGTTGAAACAGGTGTCAAATTCACCTTCCTTTCAAGGCTGGCTACTATTCCACTGTGTGTAGGAAACACATTGTATTTATATGCTTGTATGCTGATAAATACTTAGAATTTCACATCTGTGAATGATGATCCTTTTGAATATAATTGGAAATATCTCTTTGAGATCCTTTGTTTTAAGCATAGATCCAAATATAAAGTTTGGTAATTCTACATGTAAGTTTTTGAGGAACTACCAGAGATTTTTCCATAGCAACTGCATCATTTTATATATTACATTCTTGCCAACTATGTACAAATATTTCAGTTTCTTCATTTCTTCGCCAACAGTTATTTGGAAGTCAAGAAAGACAAAGAGAGAGACAGAGTGCTTTACATTTTTTTTATTTACGTGTGTGTGTGCAGCACACAAGCACACACAGACATTCATCACGGGATACCTGGAGAGCGAGAAGACAACTTTTGAGAGTGAGTTCTTGCCTTCTACCACATATGTTTTAGCACTGAACTTGGATTGTCAACTTCATGAGCCACTTTGCCAGCCTTTCTTTATAGATTAATAATAAGCATCTTCAAAAGTTATTTTCATAGTTCTGACTGAGGTTTATACCGTATGAGAAACCCATATGCTGTTTGGTCATTTCTTTTAAATGTCCATATCTACAGTTGCCTACTAAGCTGACAGGTGCTCACACATAGGCTAATGGCAGTAACTGCTGAATGGGAGTATTGAAAGTTCACTGAGAAAGAGATCACGGACACACTCTGTTCATAAGATGATAGATAGGTAGGTAGGTAGATAGATAGATAGATAGATAAAGCCTAAGGCCTAACCAAGGAAGTGAAGGCCTGACAGGAGACACCAAGATGTCCATAGCTTAGTAGAAATAATATTATGAAACTGACCAAAAGCAACGTTCAGATTCAACATAATTTCAGTCAAAAATCCCATGGCATTGACATTATTCATAGAAAATGAACAATGGAAAGAAAGAAGGAAGGAAAGGAAGGAAGGAAGGAAGGAAGGAAGGAAGGAAGGAAGGAAGGGACAGACAGACCTTCATAAAATTTATATGGACCACAGAAGATCTTGAGGAGCCAAAATAATCTTAAGCAAAAGGAACAATGCAAGAGGGATTTCAAACTATTTGCATAGGTATAGTAATAAAAATAACACCACCTTAGCATAGAAAAGACATGCAGACCAATGGCACAAAATAGAAGACCTAAATACAGGTGCATTGAGTAAATGAATATTTACTGAATGGGAAAAAAAATGTCATTTATGGATAAGTAAAAAGTTTTGAGAAAAACATCAAGCAAGAAATTTGAGGTTGTAAAAAAAAGACATGGTCGCATTAATGAACTAAAACAGCTGACCTGTTTCACAGCTGTCAGGCTGAGATGAGGAGAGGATGTCCCTTTTTTATGATCTTCTAAATTCGTCTCCATTTAATTTTAAATATGTGGTTAAAATGATAAATAAAAATCACACCACAAAGTAACTGAACTACACAGGCATGCGCACCTGACTATTTTAGAATCAGTAAGTAGAATGTTCTCTCAGTCGTGTAACTTCTTCAACAAAGAACTGGACCCTAGTGGGTTTCATAGATAAAGTCAAAACTTGTCTCAGAACTGATGAGTGTTCTTCACCAGGTATCAAAGGGAACAATAATAAACATAAATTTTTCCTAACATCTAATTAGGATCACTAATAGCTAGTATTGAAATGTGTTGAGCAGAATACATTCATGCACTAATATTGGTTATGTAAATAAAAAGGCCTTTCCTGGGGTAATTTATCAATGCATAATCCAACAGTTTGATTTTTGTAATGTATGTGGAATGTATCAGTACCATCCCCCACTCTCTTTTTTCACAACCTCCTCCCACTCATATTTGTCCCTTTTGTTCCCCTAAACAACTTCTCTTTTATTTCCATGTTACATATACACATACAACATAATTCAGCTTTTCATGAGCACTGTCACTTATCCAGCTAGTTTAGGATAAAGTTATCTTTTAAAAATGAGTGGAGAAATAAAATGTTATATACAAGCAAGTTAAGCAAGGTGTTATTCAAAAGACCAACAAAGTGGAAAGTATGTTTTCTCAATTCTTAACACAGAAGCCATTAAATAAGTGATACAGCTATAGAATGAAATGTTGTTAGTACATATTAAATTGATAATGATAGTAGTATCTACTGGAATGCCTATGATATATAGTGGTTTTTATGGGTTTTGTTTTGTTTTTTTTGGGGGGGGGGTGTTTTTGGGTTTTTTTTTTTTTTTTTTTTTTTTTTTTTGGTTTGCTTTTGGTTTTTGGTTCTTTGAGACAGGGTTTCTCTGTGTCTTTCCTGGATCTTTCTCTGTAGATCAGGTTGGCCTCAAACTCACAAAGATCCACCTGCCTCTGCCTCCCTAGTGCTGGGATTAAAGGCATGTGCCACCACCAGCTGGCAATATATAGTGTTTTAAAGGTTACAAAAGTAGTATGCCTAATATAGTAATGTTTTTTGTACATAAAAACTTATGATCTGTCTCCAGGGTCTAGTACAGTAAATTGGTGAACCTAGAAAAGATCATACAGAGTGACATAACCCAGACTCTAAAAGAACAACACCCAAATGTTTGCTTTCATCTGAGATTCCTAGTTCCAAATCTTCAGATGTGAATATCTACACATACACATGCACACGTACACATGTACATATATGTCCTGGAGTAACTAAAAAAAAAAAACAGGAAAGTAAAGAAGTTCCATTGTGGGGTTCAGAGCTAAGGAGAGCAATAGAGAGGAGCATAAAATGATCTAATTGGTGGAATGGGAAATTTATTTCCTCTAAATAGAAAGGAGAGAGGGAGATAAAAAAAAAAAGTCAAAATGTCTGAAAAGTCATAAAGAATCATACTATTAACTATCTACCTAAAAACTATAATAAGTGTAAGTACCTGTACAAATAAATAGTTTTTACATGAAATTTTCTCATCTGGACTTGACAGTGTTCCTTCCAAAAGTCAAAGACAACTTGACCAAATCCACAACACCCATGCATGACAAACCATCCTTTGAATTTTGGTCATGGTTGTCCAAAAGACTCCCAAAGTATTATGTTATTGTTGTTGCTCTTGGTTGTCCCCAAGAGGTCAAAGGTAAGTTCCTATTCAGAAAATGTCATACACTTCTGATATAGGACCCTGAGCTACTTCCTGAGGACGATCTTTCATGGTACCAGAAAGTGTCATGCAAGCTTCCAAGAAAGGGAGGTAACCAACAATCCTACCAAGCTATGACACCTATGAACCACAACAAGAAACAACATGGTATATAACCCTAATGGTACAGAAGTGGCACACATACCTTGATGATAACAAATAGCCAGTTGGGCTTAAGACATCTTCAACAAGAGAAAAATCAGGCCTGGTACTGGAAACCTAGTCAGCTACCCAGGATTAGTGATGTCATAGATCTTGGGGAACTTACAACCACCACTTTACTAAATCAACATAACCCTTGACTGCATTCTAAATATTAGTCCTTATACCCACAGAGAAATAGAGTCCCCACCCCTCATCAAGGAAACATCTCTTTGCAATAGATAGAGACCACTACAGAAAACCACAACCATAATTCAGGGTTATAGAGCCCAGTCACAACTGATACATCTACAAAATAACCACAGCTAAGGCTCAGGGAATATTGTGGAAGGAGGGGTGGAGAGATTGTAAGAGCCAGAGGATCAGGAAGTTTGCTAGGGAATGTGTCTCCTAGAAATGTCAGAACTAACATCCATAAAGCTTCACCAACATGGCTGCCTGAACAAAAATTGAACAAGAACAACAACAAAAGAGATGCTAATGTGGACAGGGAAAGCCCAGGAAGCCTCAACCCTACAGAACTATAGGCAACCAAGGAATGCTGAGAGCAGAAGGAATAGTCTTCCCCTAGGAAGAGCAAACCAATTGGTTATCTAGTACTAAAAGGTCAGTGTTGAAAACATTCATACAAGTAACATTACACAGGTCGAGCAGGTTGTACACACACACACACACACACACACACACACACACACACACACACACACAAATACATATGTGTATGTAAAAACAATTAATGGAAAAGGCCATAAACTTGACAGTGAGCATGGATGGCGTATGGGAGGGTTTAAAGGGAAAAAATGTAATTATATTATAATCTCAAATTATAAAAAATATTTTTCAAGAAAATATGGAAAGCACCTCAAAATGTTAATGAGAATATCAACAAGAGAGGAATAGGAACCCTCAGTCTCCCACAGTTATAGAGGAATAGGAACCCTCAGTCTCCCACAGTTATAGAGGAATAGGAGCCCTCAGTCTCCCACAGTTATAGAGGAATAGGAACCCTCAGTCTCCCACAGTTATAGAGGAATAGGAACCCTCAGTCTCCCACAGTTATAGAGGAATAGGAACCCTCAGTCTCCCACAGTTATAGAGGAATAGGAGCCCTCAGTCTCCCACAGTTATAGAGGAATAGGAGCCCTCAGTCTCCCACAGTTATAGAGGAATAGGAACCCTCAGTCTCCCACAGTTATAGAGGTTAGCAACAACACAGAGACTAAATAGCTTTTGAGAACTCAAAAGACTAATTAAAATATCTGGACAAAAATAAAACAAATAAGTATTTCCAGAAGAAATGGACAGGAAAATTCCTAGTATTGTGGCACCTGTTCATACCATTCCCAATACCCAACCTAGCACATGACCACTTAGGGAAAATCTCCCTTATCAAAGGTCTTCCCTTAAGTCAGAAATAGAGGGATAAATGAGTGGCCCAAGTTCCAGTTAGCCTGGAGACTGCCAGAAAGACTGCATCTGCCTTGCTTGATGTGGCCCAGTAATGGACCACCACGGGGCCACTGATGGACCTGCAGAGGAAACAAGCAGCTTTGTCTGGAAGCTGCTGAGAACAGACACTACAACCACAGCATGTTAGAACTGTTGTTCCTCGGGAAGACAGCAGGAAAAGCATCAGATTACAGACCTCTAAAGAAACAAAGGTAAGCTACTTAAGGAATTATAACTGAGGGAAAGTTATACTCAAGCCTAGAGAAAACCTGTCCTCAGGAAAGGCCAGTAGGCTTTATTGGGTAAAGCCTTTGCCTGCATGATACCATCCCATATAGACTCAGAGGAGCCACTACATGCTTGTTTTCAAATAAACAAGTCTTTTAAAAAAAAATTACTGAGTACAACAAAAAAAGCTAGAAAAACAGCCCACTCAAAGAAACACAACAGACCTATGGAAATTAAAACTTAAGAATTGCAGATCTGTCAAATACCTGACAAGGAATTTAAAACAGTGGTCACAAAAATGCTTAAAAGACAGCATCCCTGATAACTGCAGTAAGCTGAGAAAACATGTATGAACCAACAGAGAAGGTTAATGAAAAGATGGGACTGTCAAAAAGACCCAATTAAATTCTGAGCTGAAGATTCCAGTAACAGAACTAAAAACTTCACCAGTGGGTTCAACAGCAAACCTGACCTGGCAGAATAAAAATCTGAAAGGACGTGTATAGTTTATTTGAAATTGAATTAAAGAAGGAAAAAATGAGGAAATATGAGGAGCATGTTTTATATATGTGAATGACATTTACTAGGTTATGTGTTGGCTATGAAAGAAAGAGCCAAGGCTGTGTCAGGGTGAGAAAATAGGACATGTTACCTGAACTTTGATGTCCTTTCTGTCTATCATTTCTTGCCCCAATATTTTGAAAACAAAAATCAAAGGGGGAAAAGTGGCTTTTCCCTTCTTGTTTTTTTTCTTTTTTTTCTTTTTTCTATTCTGTAATTTTGTTTCTATTTTTAGAGATTATAATATAATTACATCATTTCTTTCTTTTCTTCCCTTCAAACCCTCTGATATACAATTTCTCATGGCCTCCTTTTGAATGTTATAGCACATAAGTGTATATATATGTATGTATTTCTAAATATAACCTGTTTAATCTTAATAATGTTGCTCATATTCAAATTATCTGGGCTAACTATTGAGCATTGGATAACCAATTGATGTGCTCTTCCATGGAGAAGACTGTTTCTGCTGCTCTGAGCCTTCCTTAGATGTCTGTCGTTCTTTGTGTACAGTTGAGACCTCTAGGCTTTCCCTGTCCACATTAGCATCTCTATTGATATACTTGTTCAGTTCATATTTAAGCAGTCATGTTGGTGAGACTTCATAAATATAGCTTTTGATTATACTGAGAGACACAATCTCTTAGCAAACTCCCTGGTGTCTGACTCTTAAAAATCTTTTCATTCCCTCTTCCACAGTGGTCCCCAAGGCTTAGGTATAGAAACTGTGTTGTAGATATATCCTTCGGAACTGGGCTCCACAGCTCTGCATTTTGAGCATGTGTGTGGTGACATTATGTTCCCCAAAATATTGTGCACCCTAATAAACTTATCTGGGGTCAGAGAACAGAACAGCCACTAGATAGACAAAGAGGCCAGAAAATGGTGGCTCACACACCTTTAAAGCCACACTGAAAACAGCCAGGCATGGTGACTCATGCCTTTAATCCCACAAAGTGAGCCTTTAAGCCCAAGAAGTGATGGCAGAAAGCAGAAAGGTATATATAAGGCATGGAAACCAGGAACTAGCTGGTTAAGCTCTTAGGCTTTTGAGCAGCACTTCAGCTGCAATTCATTCTGGATAAAGACTCAGAGGCTTCTAGTCTGAGGGAACAGGATCAGCTGAGGAATTGGCAAGGTGAGGTGGCTGTGGCTTGTTCTGTTTCTCTGGCCATTCAGTATTCACCCCAATACCTGGCTCCAAGTTTGTTTTCATTAATAAGAACTTTTAAGATTCATGCTACAGAGGTGTGGGGTTTTTTTTGTAATGGTCTGTCTTAATTGTAAAGAGAGGTTTCCTGGATGAGGGCTATCTATTGCTGTGAAGAGACACCATGACCACAACAACTCTTATAAAGAAAAACATTTAACTGGGGCTGGCTTATAGTGCAAAGATTTAGTCCATTGTTGTCATGGTGGGACATGGGGCATGTAAGCAGACATGGTGCTGGAGAAGGAGCTGAGAGTGGAGAAGGAATTACATCTTGATTCTTCAAGCAACAAGAAGTGATCTGAGACACTGGGTATGGCTTGAGCATATAAGAAACCCCAAAGTCCACTTGCACAGTGACATACTTCCTCCAACCAGGCTACATCTAATCCAACAAGGCCACACCTCCTAATAATGCCATTTCCTATAAGCTTATGGGGGTTAATTACATTCAAACTACTCTTTTTATGAGTGGGTATAAGGACAAATATATAGAATGTAACTAAGGATTATGTTCATTTATTAAAGTAGAAGTTTAGGCTCTCCTCCAAGATCCATGACATCACTAGCTTTGGTGGTTGGTTAGGTTTTCAAAACCCAGGCATGATTTTTCTTTTATTGAATGGATTGTAAGTCCAATCAGAGGGCTATTGGTTACTATCAAGGTATGCATGCCATTACTACACCCTTAGGGTTATTGTGCCACACTGGCTTTTGTTGTGGTTCATAGGTGTCATAGCTAGGTAGGACTATTGGTTGCATACCTTGGATGCTTGCATAATACTTTCTGATACCATAAAAGTTAATCCTCAGGGATTAGGCTTTCAGGTAATTCCAGCTCAGGGGACTCTGAGCTCTTTGTCTGTAGTGCATAGGGTCTTCATGAATAGGAACTTACCTTAAACTTCCTGGGAACAACCAAGAACAATAGCAATAGGTTCCATGTTTTGGATGACTCATGGACAGCTCTGACTAAAACCTCAAAACAGGGCTTCTCATGCATGGTGTTGGGGCTTTTGTTAGGTAGTCTTTGTCTCTTAGAGGGAGATATTTTGTCTTCTGCTTGATTCATTCTACTTACAAGGCTTTTCTTATAAGGGGATTGATTTTGTTTTTATTCAATCTTCATTTTGGCTTGAGTACTCTTCAATATTTCTATCTCCATACTGCATTTCATTCTCAAGGTCATTTTCATTTCTATTACCCTTGTTTGTAATTTCTTCTGTATCCCAGGCATTTATCCTCCTTGTTTTTTTTAGTTTCATTACACTGTTTCTTTGTGTATTCTTTATATTCCTTGAATTCTTTGATAGAGTCTATGATTGTTCATTAAATTACATGTCCCAGAGTTCATGTAGGTAATTTTTATTGGCAAACATTGTTATAGGGTGGTAGTTTTTAGAGAGAAGATACTGGCTTGCTAGTTCATATTGTTGATGTTTTTTATATAAAATGGAACATTAGACGTCTTAGTTCTAAGTCTGATATAGACAGAACAGGTTGGGGCAGAAGAAAGGATTATGCAAATGTTGGAAATGGTGTGGGTGAAATTAAGTTAGGTGGACAGGGGGGGAGTGGGCTGGTATGTTTCCTGATCCAAGCTGGAGTAGGGGGTGGGGAGTAGATCTTCAGAAAAAAATTGTATATGGCATAGAAGTATCCTGTTGGTTCTGGAATAATTAGAGGATGCCCTGACTGAAGCCTAGAGATTGGCAGTGATGGCAGGTGATACCAGGCTAGGCTTGGGCATGTATATGGGACCCAGGCTAGATCTGGGGGGTTTGGGACAAGGCATGGATAGAGAGAATAGAGGTCCCCACTAGACTTGAACTTGGAGGAAGAAGTGGGAAATCTGGCTGGGTGTGATGGTTAGAAGTGACACAGAAGAAACCTATGGGTAGTTTCAGGTAAGGTGAGTCTTGACTGAAGCCTAGAGGCAGAGTGGACAGATTAGCCTGGTTCACTGGATGTGAAACCAGGATAGTCCTGGCACTTCAGAAATGGAATGAATGAGGAGGTCAGGAAGATTCATTGAGCTAGAGCCTGTCTTGGAGGAGACTGTGGGAAGTTTGTCTCTGTGAGGTGGTTGGAAGCAGAACAGAAGAGACCTGTGGGTGGTTAATAGTTAGGGTAACCTGGTGGAAGTCTAAAGACTGACTGCAGTGCAGGCAGAGATGGCCAGACTAGGTTGGGGCATTAGATGTGGGATCCAGACTAGATCTAGCAAGTTGAAGAGGAAGGAAGGAGACGCGGGAAGTCTAGCAATGTGCAATGGTTGGAAAGGATACAGCATGGATCTGAGCATGGTTTGCTGGTTTTTGTCATCATGTTACTATACTATTCTATCATTTGTTCATCTACCTCAGAATAGAGACCAAAGGAGAATAGAGACTTTAAGGAAACTATCATTTACTCAGTAAGAGGACAGTAATTACTCTCTCAGGCAACCTAATGTTTTTCATATATCTCAGTCCCTAAATTAGAACAACACTCTGCCAAAGTACCATGATTTTTCTATATCAGGGAATATCAAGGTTTAAAGTTAACAAAGTAAGTCCTCAAGGACATACATGCACTCCTGCTAACAATAAGCCCCAGAGCAATGTGTCAGACTTTCTTTGTGTGTTATACAATCTCAATATCACCTCTGTTTACTGGCCCAAGCATTTGTTCCCACAGTACTCCAGCACTGAGCAACTTCAACCAAATAACCTGCATTTCCCGAGCTGGATGGTTCATATTCCTCATAATCCAAGGAATTGACAAACAAAATTCTGAATCCAGAGGAAGCCATTGAGGTAATGAGCAGTGCTGGACCTTTACTTGGTTCTCTTTCTCTGGGGCGTAGCTGACGTTTTTCTGGTCCTGCCTGGCTCCTGTAGCCCTGTGGCTGCTTGGACCCAAGTAAACACACAGAGGCTTATATTAATTAAAACTTCTCAGCCATTAGCTCAGGCTAACTATTGACTGAATCTTACAATTAAATTAATCCATAATGCTTACTTATGTGTAGCCACATGGCTTGGTACCTTTTCTCAGTTCTTGCTTCCTCTGTCTGGCTGGTGACTTCTGACTCTTCCCAGAATTCTCCTTGCCTGTTTTTCCCACCTATACTTCCTGCCTGGCTACTGGCCAATCAGTGTTTTATTTATCAACCAATCAGAGCAATACATTCACAGCATACAGAAAAATATCTCACAGCACTGGGGAAAATCATGTCTACTAGAGAAATAAGGTAGTGTGGTTCTTGTGGTTAGATGACAAATCACTGAGTTGGTGACACTCTTGGGCTTAAATTTCAACTCTGCTACTTCCCAATTTGTGATCTTGGGGGAATTACTTACCTCTTGTATATATAAACTTTCAACATGTCTCTCATCTGTAGAAGGGGAATATGAACATATTATGGTGACTTTAAGGTAGGGATTTAATATGATCATGCATGTTACTGTTGTTATTATGCCTAGAACTCAAAACTGTTCAATAATAATACATTATAGTATTACTGTAATTATTGAGATTTCATCATCACCATTATCATTACCCAGATGTGGTATTTTCTCAGAAGCATTCCAACAATATATCGACAGATGACACACTCAGAAAGAGTGAAGGAGAGATCAATAACAAGGGTGTTTATCCAAGTAACTAAAGATGAAAAGGGGAAAAAACATTTTTGTGACAAGACCCAGAAATCACTATCACCTCAGGCCTGGAGGAACAAAGAGAAAAATGCATCAAATATAGGAGAGGTTCATGCTGTAAGAGGTCATTGACTTCTTCAACGTTAGATCGTGCTATTTCTTTCCAATGCCATTATATCTTTGCAAAGCTTGGTTTTCTGTAATTGTTGACAGTAAAATAATACTACAAGAAAACAAATAAAAACAGGAAATGAGGACAGAATTGTGTAATCAGGTTTCAGTTTCTGAAAACTAATGTGCCATAATACACAAGAATCTCTTTTCATGTAAGAGGCAATCTCTGTAAATGGTCGTGTCGAGCAGGTGAGTGCTCTGCAGGGAAGCAGACAGAAGCCACTGCAAAATGACACGAATTAGCACCCAGCGGAACAGAGCTGTGCACATACATTGCCAAGCAGGAAATAGTGCTTCTGAGGAAACAGGAGAAAGCTAACACAGAGTGTGGGGCCAGCCGAGGTCTATGGAACAATCCAGCAATGACTTACAGCTACACACATACAGGCGCTGGGGGACACTGAGACTGCTACTGAAGTTAAGTCCACTGCTGTCCCTTTTATACATGACATTGAGCAAAACCAACTCAGAAAAAACACAAAAGTCAAAAGAATAACACAGACTAACAGGATGGATTAAAAGGAAATCTTTAGTTTGTTACCATAAATAAAAGAAAGATGCTCTACTAGGGTAACAGATGAAATGTTAGGCCAGACAACCAAAAGTACAGAAAGACTTCAAGTCAAAAGAAGAGAACATGAAAGTCGGTTTATACTAAAACAGCAATCCTGAGCTGCAGAGATGGCTCAGTGGTTATGAATCTGAACTGTTCTTCTAGAGGACCCAAGCTTAAATCCCAGCACCCACATCAGTGCTTTACAGCTGCCTATAACTCCAGCTTCAGTTCTCACACCTCTGAGCTCTTTGGGCACACACACTCATGTAGCTGAAGTTTTCTCCAGTCCTGCCTGGCCCACCATCAGGACAAATCTCTCTCACCCACCAGTCCTGCAGCCACTTAGACCCAACCAAGTAAACACACAGAGACTTATCTTGCTTATAAACTGTATGGCCGCAGAATGCTTGTTGTTATCTAGTTCTTATATATTAAATTAACCCATATCTATTATTCTATAAGTTGCCACATGGCACATGGCTTACTGGTACCTTACATCTCGCTTTTCACAGCAGCATCTCCCTAACTCAGCCTTCCTATTCCCAGAATTCTAATTTCTGCTTGTTGTGCCTATACTTCCTGCCTGGCTACTGGCCAATCAGCATTTTATTTATACAGAGTGGTATTCACAGCACACTAATGTTCTCATACCTACACACATATACATACACATAATTAATATGAATTTTTAAAAAAGAACAACCTATCAAACGATCATTGCATTCTAAACATATATGCATGAAAGGTATACCCAATTTCATAAAAACTACTGCCATAAATAAAGTCACAAATTAATCCCAGAATAATAGTGGATGACTACAATATACCACTCACACCAAGTGACAGAGAAATATAAGTTAAGTGACATTTTAGATCAAATGGACTTAAAAAACATCTACAGAATATTCCACACAGATGCATTAGAATTCTTCCCAACAGCCAATGGAAATTTCTCTAACATAGATTGTATGAGAGGATATAAGTCTTAACTAATATGAGAAAAGTAAAATAATTTCTTATGTTCTCTCTGGCTACAATGGAATAAAATTATGAATAAGTACAATTGAAAATATAGAACATATAAAAATTTATGAACACACTATTGAATGATGAATGGATCATTGAAGAAATCAGGAAAATGACTAGAGAGATGGTTCAGTGGTTAAGAGTACTTGACTGTGTAGACAAATTTCTAAGTGGTCTTATTAAATATGAACATGGAGCCAAACATAGGGGTTAAAGCCTTAGAGATCAGGGAAATAGGGAGAGCACCAACCACCTTACCTCACCAGCTCTGTAGCTTCCAAAAATGCCATGACTTCCTGTCTACCCAGGCTTTTATTGTCCTGTGGTTCTGCCCTCTCATTGGCTCTTAGCCCAGCAACCTCACTTCCTTGTTACTGCCTGTCTATAGAGTCCTCCAGGTCTCTATGGTTGGTACTGGGATTATAGGCACATGTCACCACACTTGGTTTTGTTCCCTAGTGTGACCTTGAACACACAGAGACCCTTCCTGCCATGTGATCAGATTAAGGGCATGTACTACCACTGCCTGGCTTTTGTGTTTACTTAAAACGGCTTGCTATTTCCTCTTATCTCTAGGCAAACTATTTATTAACATACAAATAAAAATATCACCACATTTCAGCACAAATAAAATATCATCACATTTCCCATTTTTGTCTAATAAAAATAAATTAAAAAGTTATAACTAATATAAGAAACACTATATACAACAAGTACAATAACTATAAACAATATATACAAGCAATAAATACATCAATAATGTCTACTGCATTTGAATTTGACAATTTCAGAGAAAATATTCCATTATCTATCCTATTTTGGTAAGTCCAAAATGTACCTGATTCACTTTCTATCCTAACTTACATTACTAACAGAGAACTATCTTATAAGGAATGTCTTTCAAATTCATACACTTTACATATCTTAGTGAGTTTCTTTTCTGAAATTTAACAAGGAAAATTGTTACTGCAACTATCTAATCTTCAACTCCCTCAGAGACCCAAGAAAGAAATAATATTACCTAGTAAAACAGGAAGTGCAAACAAGTGACTTCCAAAAAAAAAATGTGAGTTGAAAGAAACAGTCAGCTGCCTGGACAGTTACCTGAGATTTCTCCACAATGTTGGGATATCATCTTTGGCCTATATGCTTAGCATATCTGACAGATTCATGTGTGAAGTAGGATGTACACAAAGCCTACAGATTGACCTCACATTCAGTGCAAGTATTCCATGTTCCAGATAAACCTGAATTCCACCAGTGTCCTGTAATGATTCAGGATTTTTAATTCTGGAAATTGCTGGTGTTTTTGCAATTTGGCTGCCTATACTTCTTGGCTTGAGGGTGGCTTCATCTTGGCATCTCATTCTTCTCCACATCCCATTCTTCTTGACTTGTGAGTGGCTTCATCTCCTTTATTAAATGCCAGTCTACCATTGAGAGGTTAGACTCCATCAGCCTAGTTACTATTTCAGGAATAACTGTTTTAGATATGTTCCACTGCACACCAGAAGCCATTTGTCCACTGCCTGTTCAGCTGCCTTCAGAGAAAGGGGCACTGTACCTTTTCTGGATTGCAAAGCCACTTCAATGATGGTACTATATTTACCTGAAATCAGAGGATGCCTGTTGCTAAAGCCAAAACCACACTTGCTTTGGCAAGGATCGATAGTCTTTTCTTTTATGTCCTCTTTGGCCATTTTGGATAGCATACTGTCAGCAGTTGATTTGAGGGCACTTTGTTGCCCAGTGGCTAACTTTTGCCACGATGAAAGTTATTTCCATATGCAGTTTTCTTCAATGCCTATATCTTCTCTGAAATAGATTGGTGCTGCCAGGAGCCAACATAACTTGATAAGTTATTAAAACATTTTAAATGCCATATTCTGTAGATCTCTGAAGGGTTTAAAGATGACCTGTCTATTTAAAATATATCTCTGCTTGACCTTGAAAACATACCTAATATGACTACAAGTTTGATTGTATTATCTAACTACTAACTTTCATTTCTTTATTTCCTAATAATAATATTCAAGTATTAGCAAATTACATTACATTGTTAAATGAACTGTATAAGTACAATATCCTGAACAAGATTAGAAATATATGTACAGCATTTTCTAACAATATCAATCTCAATATATATAATTTGTATACAATATATAAAAATCCAATCCAATGTAAAGTATTCAAAATTAGTAGTTGTCTTTTAAAAGTAGATTCAATAACCTACCTTTTATCTACACCGTATCTATATATTCTCTTTTTTCTTTTCAAAGTAGATTCAATAATCTATCTCTTATCTATATCCTCTTTTTTATCCAAACAAGAACCTTAAATCTAATCTCCTTTTTCTAGCCCTTTTTCTGACCTTTATAAAAACTTATAACCAAGCCACCTAAACAATTACAACTATCTCAAACCCAAAACCTTGTTCAAGTAGTCTGTGAGGCTGGATCATCTCAGTTAGCCATCTCAAAATTGTTCTGAGCAGTTTTATAGAACAAAGCTGATCTTTGGGTGATGTTTGTCAGCTGAGTGGTATTATTGTCCATGTGGAATCATTGTTGTGGGACCCCATCATCTTTCTAGAGACTTCAAATTTGCTGTTAGGCCTGGTCATGATTCCCTACAGAAAACTGATAGAGACTCCAACACAAAAACATGTATAGGCAGCTAAACAAGCCTGTTCTCTAAAATTAGTTAGAAATCTATATGACCATTAATAGCATAAGAAAAGTTATATATATCTTATAAATTTTGATATAAAATTTATACCATAAGAAAAGTTTAAAGAATCAAAATAGAACCAAAGAATTGAGATTAGTGGCAATAGAGTAGTCCCTTAATTTTTTTCATTTTCTTCTGTCCCATATCAGAAGTTGGCTCTTTTCTCTGACATGATACAGAGATTTTGCATTTTCCTTTTAACAACATGCTTGGGTTTAGAGAAAGAGAGAGTCATTCTCCAACTCCAAAGCCAGCTTTAATTTTTAATTGAACTGGAACTACAAAAAGATACTGTGTTAAATGTCTGTAGAAAAGAGTAGAAACAAACATTTAGGAAGACTTATAAAATTTTATATGTGATATACCAGTAGACCAATTTACTCTTTTTCTTGGGACATTTTTTCTACATGATTTGTCCTTTTTCTTCAGATGTCTGATTTGTCCAGTGTTCTTCAGATTCTTTAGCCTTCATTCTCCTGAAAGACAAAAACAAAAATCACTTCTCCAAGCTTCACTCTGGGGAGGCTCCCTTTTGGCAAGTTATGTCTTATTCAATGAAAAGCATTATTAGTGGTATAAGTTAGTTTTATCCTTGTTCAAATCGAACCTCTATCAATGTTGATAGTATCCATAGCTTATCTTCTCCTGTGGAAACAAATGCAAAACCTTGTCCCCAATGTAACACATATCCTCGTTTTCATTATGAGGTCACACATCCTTAAAATATAGAAGCTGATGTAATTCTGTAGTTTTTTTCCTATTATCCAATGTCTCTCTGCAGCTGTTGTTCCTTTCTCATTAACATTGAGAAAATTCAAAATTAATAGAGCATTATGTAATCGACTTCTCATGGTTTTTGTCAACCCTTTCTGTTTATTTAGCATATTCTTTAGGGTTCTATTTGATCTTTCTATGACTGCTTGGCCTATAGGATTATGTGCTATACCTGTAAGATGCTTTATATTATAATAAGCAAAAAAATGGTTTCATTTTACCACAGACATATGCTGGAGCATTGTCAGTTTTAATTTGTGCAGGTATACCTATGATGACCATAACTTCTAGCACATGTGTGATTACAGAATCAGCCTTTTCAGAACCCAAAGCAGTTGCCCATTGAAATCCTGAGTAAGTATCAATGGTGTTATGTACATATTTTAATTTTCCAAATTCTGCAAAATGAAACACATCCATCTGCCAGATTTCATTCCTCTGAGTACCCCTTTGGTTACATCCTGCTGGTAATGGAGTCTGATTGTAAAAAGAACCAACTAGGACATTTTCTTACAATTTCCTTGGCTTGTTGCTGGTTATAGAAAAATGTTTTTTAAAACCATTATTAATGACATGACATTTTTATGAAATTCTGAGGCCTCCATTACATTTTCTATCAATAATTTATCAATCTCATCATTACCTTGTGCTAGAGGGTCTCGCAGACCCGTATGGGATCAGATGTGAGTTATATATAAGGCATGCTTCCTATTCCTGATTGTATCTTGTAACTGATCAAATAATGAAGTTAATTCTGACTCAACAGGGATAAATTCTGCAGTCTCAATATGTAATACCATTCTTGCAGCATACTGAGAGTCCATAAATATATTGAGAGGTTCTGAAAAATCCATTAATACAACAGAACAGCATACAATTATGATTTTTAAACTGAATTATAAGGACTTAGAACCACTTTACTTAAATTTTCTGACATGTAACCTGCCTTTCCTTGTTTGTTTGCATCTGTATAAAATGTACAAGCTACATATATAGGTGTTTCCCGTACAATTCAAGGCAAATCCAATCAGCTCTCTTTATAAGTTTAAAAAAAAATACTGCAAGCTCTACAATGCAGAGGAATTTTGGATGACTATCCAGACAGGCAGCTGTCTCTGTCATTCTAGATTTTTGAAAGTTGCTTACAATACATTTCCTGTTTACTTAGGTAATATTTTATCCTTCTGAGTTTTTTTTTATGTAGTTGAAGACTAGATAGTTATAATTATGGTTTTCCTTGGTTATGATAAAAGATAAATTAGATATGAAACTTTAGAATCACAAATATAGAATAGATAGGATATCTTCTTTAATTTTGCCAAATACAAACAGACTAGATATTATAACTGTAATCCTTGCTTGATAACTGTTCTGTTACATATAATTTTACTATGTTAAAGTTAAAACTTTCCTATTTAATTAAACAGAAAAGGGAAAGTGATGGGGAAATGTCTTTCTGTACATTGTGAATATGTGTTGCTCACATTGGTTGATAAGTAAAGTTTTGGCCTATGGCAGGGCAGCTTAGAGGCAGGTGGGAAATTCAAAGAGAGAGACAGGAAGAAGGCAGGGAAAGACACCAGTGAGCCGCCCAAGGATCATGTGGGGATATATAGATTAATAGTTATGGGCTAATTTAAGATATAAGGCGAGCTAGCAAAAAGCTTGAGCTATGGCCATGCAGTTATAATTAATATAAGCTTCTGTGTGTTTACGTGGGGGATGTGAGTGCGAGAGATTTGTCTCAACTGTGGGCAGGCTGAGACATAGGAAATCTTCCAGCTACATGACTGTTCTTCCAGGATGTTGGTTTGAACCCAGTACCCACATGGCAGCTCCAGGAAATCCTCTTCTTCTTCTACTTCTTCTTCTTCTTCTTCTTCTTCTTCTTCTTCTTCTTCTTCTTCTTCTTCTTCTCCCCCCCTCCTCCTCCTCCTTCTCCTCCTCCTCTTCCTTCTTCTTTTGTTTGTTTTGGGATTTTGTTTTGTTTTGTTTCAAGACAGGGTTTCTCTATATAGTTTTGGTGCCTGTTCTGGATCTCATTCTGTAGACCAGTCTGGCTTTGAACTCACAGAGATATGCCTGCCTCTGCCTCCCAAGTTCTGGGATTAAAGGTCTGCACCACCACTGCCTGGCCCAGCACATTCTTCTGGCCTCTACAGGCATTGAATTGATGTAGTACACATGCAAGCAAAACACCATACATGTAAAATAAGAATAAATAAGACATTAAAATAGAACAATAAAAGAAGTTAAATTCCTAGAATTAAATGAAATTGGAAACATACAAAAATAACCTATGGAATACACAGAAAACAGTCATAAGAGAGAAAGTTGTAACTCTGACTACTTTGCAAAACCAGAAGAATTGAATAAATATCTTAATAATACACCTGAAGACTTGGCAAAATAATAACAAATAAAACCTAAAGTCAACAAATAGAAATAAATAATTAAGATGAGAGTAGAAAACAAAGAAATGGAAGCAATCAAAAAAAATAACAAAATAGAGTTTATTCTTTGCAAAGATAAACAAGATTGACTAACCTTTAGACAAGTTAATCAAAAGAAAGTTTGCAAAAATAATTAACTAAATTGTAAGATGAATTATTAAACAATCTTATCAATAAAATATGTGGAGTGAGATTTTGGGGTGATAGCTGAGAGATCAGAGAAATTGGATAAGCCACAGCCAACCTTACTTCACTGATACCTCAATCACCATAGAGACCTACTTTCTGTACACTCATGCCTATATGCCTTTCTGTCCCTGAAATCTCACTTCCTTTCTCTGCCTAGCTACATCGCTTCCTCCTCCTGCCCAGATCTGTCACTTCCTGTCTGTCTATACAGACCTCCAGACCTTTATGGTTAACTAGTGTTGGAATTCACAGCATGTGCCACCACACCTGGCTCTGTTTCCAGTGTGGCCTTGAACTCAGAGATCAGGATAGATCTCTGCCTCCCAAATGCTAGGATTAAAGGACTGTGCTAACATTGCCTGACTTGTATGTTCACTATAGTGGTTGGCTTTTTCCTTTGATTCTCAGATAAGTTTTATTAGGGTATACAATACATTGGGGAACACAATATGTTGCCACACTAAATTAATGTCATTAAAGATAAAAATGAAAGCATTACAACAGATATTAATGAAATTTAGAAAATCATTAAGATAAATCTTAAAAACACTCCACTAAATTGGAATTCTAAAAGAAATAGATGAATTTTTTAGACACATGTAATGTACCAAAATTAAACCAAGAGAGGATTAGCAATTTAAATAAATCTATAGAAAATAATGAGATAAAAGCAGTAATTTTATTTTTAAAAAAATGTCTTCCAAGCTAGAGAGATGGCTCACCAGTCAAGAGAACTTGTTGCTCCTGCAGAGGACTCAGGTTCAGTTCCCAGCACCCACATGGCAACTCAAACCTATCTGTGTAGCTCTAGTTCCCTTCTTCTGACTTCTGTGGGCACTAAGCATGTATGTCATGCACATATATTACATACATGCAGACAAAAGAGTCATATACATAATATAAGATAATGAAATCCATTTTTTCTAATCTCCAAACTAAAAGAAGTTCAGGCTCAGAAAAACTCATTTCTAAGTTTGACTACTTCCAAGGAAAAATTATCAGCAATCATTCTCAAACCAGGCCCTAGAATGAGACAAGAAGGAACACTTACAAACTCTTTATGGAGCCAACTATGATAAAGGCACAGCAAACAAGGAAAGGAAGGAAGGAGAGAGAGGGGGAGAGAAGGTGAGAGGGAGGTAATAAAGGAAGGAATGAAAAAAGGAAGGAAGGGAGGGAGGGAGGGAGGGAGGAACAAATTAAAGACTGATCTCCCAGGTGAAAAAAAATGCTAAAATTCTCAACAAATACCAGACAACTGAATTTAATAACACATCAAAAATGTCATTCACAATGATAAACTCTGCTTTATCCCAGAGACTTGGGAGTGTTTCAACATACGTAATCAATAAATGTAGGTAATAGGCATCAGGGTCATGAACCACAAGATCTCAATGGATGCAGAAAAGGTTTTTTATGAAGTACAACATCCTTTTTTCATGAAATTTCAGAGAAAATGAGACTAAAAGGAGCATAATAAAGGATATATACAACAAACCTACAGTCAACATTATACTGGATGGAGAAAAACTTAAAGCATTTTTGCTAAAATCAGAAACAAGACAAGAGTGTACACTATCCCCAGTCTTCTTCAGTATAGTGCTGGAAGTCTCAGATAGAGTAATATAACAAGAGATATAAATTAAAAGAATGCAAATAAGAAAGAAAGAAATCTACATGTCCTTATTTAAAGATAATATGATTCCATATATAGGATATCCTAAAGGCCATCAGAAAAATCTTAGAAATGGTGAATGTTAACATTCTGGCCCACTCCTTGGGAACCCACCCTGCATTCTGACATAAATCCCCTTTTAAGGAAAAACCCTTCACTTCTTCTTCCTCTCTCTCCCTTCCTCTCTTTCTTGCCATGAGGTGTCCACTTTCCCTTTTTCTCTCCCTTTCCCTTTCTTCCTCTCTCCCTTTTTCTCTATCTCTCTATTATAATAAACTTCTACATGGATGCTATGCCTGTGGTGTGAGTAACTTTCCACTGTGCCATGTTGACCACCACCATGTCTGCATGGCATGTCTCCCTCACCCACTGGGGCACCTTGATCCAACCTACCAAGACCTCCTGTGTGATGTATCATCACAATATACACTTTCAGCAATGTAGCAGGATACAGAATCAATATACAAAAATCAGTAGCCTTCTTACTTACCAACAAACATGCTGAAAAAAATATCAGGGCAAAATACATTTGGCACACACACACACACACACACACACACACACACACACACACACACTACATTGAGAAAAGCCTAACTAAGAACATGGAATATCTCAAAAATGAAATTTTTAAGGCACTCAAGAAAGAAATAGAAGACATAGAAAGATAAAAAATCTTCTCACACTTGTAGAGTTTAAGACATAATATTGTGAAAGTGGCTAACTTACCCAAAGAAATACACAGATTCAGTAAAACCCCCATAAAAATTACAATGCCATTCTTCACATAAATGGTTTTTAATATTAAGATTTATTTGGAAGCACAAAAGATCTATGATGTGCTCTATAACAACAACAATAATAATGACTCTGCAGCCATTGCCATACCTGATTTCAAACTACATTACAGAGCTGTAGTTAGAAAAACACCATGGTACTGAAACAAAAAATATATCTGTAGATCAATCAAACAGAACAGAAGATTCAGATGCAAAGACATTCATTTGAGAAAGATGCCAAAAATACTCATTGAATAATAGATAGCTTTAAATTTTCAAGGTGCTAGAAAAACTGGATATATAAACATAGAATACTGAAACTAATCTAACAAACTCCAAGTGGATCAAAGGCCTTGTATAAGACTCCAAAATGTAAAACTGCTAGAAGAAATAAATGAGGGAACAGATATAGATAAGACTTTTTCTTCTTTTTTCCTTTATTTCCTGTTGGGAGGGAGTGTTTGTTTGTTTATTTGTTTGTGTTTGGAGACAGGATTTCTCTTTGGAGCCCTGACTATACTGTAAGTGGTCCTATAAACCAAGCTGGCCTCAAACCTGAAGATCCACTTGCCTTTGCTCCTGAGTGCTGGTATTAAAGGCATGTACCACCGGAGGGGCTAAGGTTTGGGGGGTTGTTTTGTTATATTTTTGTTGTTGTTGTTGTTTTGGGTTTTTTTTATTTGTTTGTTTTTGGGGTTTTTTGGTTTTTCAAGACAGGGTTTCTCTGTGTAGCTTTGAGCCTTTCCTGGAACTCACTTGGTAGCCCAGGCTGGCCTCGGCCGGGTGGTGTTTTGTTATGTTTTTTAAATAGGACCCCAGTCATTCAAGAATAGGACAAACAACCAATTCATAAAATTACAAACCTACTGAATACCAAAAGAAGCTAGTTACTCCAGTGAACACACAGCCTGCAGAAGGAAAAAGGTCATTGCCAGCTATGCTCATGATAGATAGAAAGAAAAAGGTCATTGCCAGCTGCGCTTCTGATAGAACATTAATAGCTAGAATACACAATGAATTTTTTTTTTAAAGTGAAACAAGGCAACAAGCCAATGAAAGGAGGAATGCTGCTGGGTGATGGTGGCCCACACCTTTAATCCCAGCCCTCAGGAGAAAAAGAGTGGAAGATCTCTGTAAGTTCAAGGCCAGCCTGGTCTATAGAGCAAGTTCCAGAACAGCCAGGGCTACACAGAGAAATCCTGTCTCAAAAAAAAAAAAGCAAGGGGGTTAATGCTATGAAACGAAATAGAGAATTACAGCCCACTCTCTGGGTTCAATTCCCAAAAACCAATCCACTACCACCCCTTCTTACTATCTACCTCTACTGCCTTGCTCCCAGCCCCCAACTCCAGCAGATATCCCCTGGTCAGTTGCAGACAGAACAGGTCACATCAGCTGGAAGAAGTAGGCAAACTTAGGTAGAGACTCACTATTGAACCAGAGGCCACACCAGCCACTAGAACTCCAAATAGGCAACCCACAGACCTCCTCCATTCTTTAAATACACACACACACACACACACACACACACACACACACACACACACACACAAAATCTCCAATACTACTCCCTCCTCTCCTCATCACTGTGCCCCAAACACCAACTCTAGCAGATACCCCCTACTCAACCAGAGACCAGGCTCATTTCCAGATCTCCAGGCCACACAGACATGAAGACCAAAGAGTAAATAGAAACTAGGGAACCAAACAACCATCCAACAAAGATAAACTCAGAAATTGGCAGCTAGACTTGTAATCATCCCAAACCCAGATGCCTAGATGCCATCACAAGAACACAGCAATGGAAGTGGCACCATGTCACCACCAGAGCTTAACCAACACAAGTCAACACAGCTGAAGCATAATAAAATGACCTTAAAAACAACTTTATTAAGATGATAAAAGTCCTTAAGAAGCAATTAATAAATACCTTAAAGAAATCAAGAAAAAGACAACAAAAATTGGAGGAAATTAATAAATCCTTTAAAGAAAGGCAAGAAAGCCAGGATGGGGTCAGTTGAAGGAAACAAATAAAACTGCTCAAGGTCTGAAAATAGAAACAGAAGCAATAACAAAAGCACAAGACTGTGGTAATTCTGGAAATGGAAACTTTAAGTACATGAACAAGGACTACAGATGCAAGCATCACCAACAGAACAAAAGAGAATTTCAGGTGTTGAAGACATGATAGAAGAAATAGATACATCTGTCAAAGAAAATGTTAAATCTAAAAATATTCCTAACACAAAACACCCAGGAAATATGGTACATTATGAAAAGGCCAAACCTAAAAATAATAGGAATAGAAGAAAGAGAAGAATACCAGCTCATAGGCCCAGAAAATATTTTCAACAAGAACATAGAAGAAAAATTTCTTAAACTAAAGAAGGAAATGCCTATAAAAGTGCAAAAGGCTTAGAGAACACCTAATAGATTGGGCCAGAAAAGAAAATCCCATCACCACATAATAATCAAAACACTACACATACAGAACAAAGAAAGAATATTAAAACTACAAGGGAAGAAGAGCTAGTAACATGTATAGGTAGGCCTATCAGAATTACACCTGACTTCTAAACAGAAAGTCTTATACAGATGTCCTGCAGACACTAAAAGAGCACAGATATGAGCCCAAACTGCTATATCCACAAAAACTTTCGATCACCATAGATGGAGTAAATAAGATATTCTACGATAAAGTAAAATTTAAACAATATCTGTCTGCAAATCCAGTCCTACAGAAGATAGTAGAAAGAAAACCCCAACCTGAGGAAGTTAACTACACCCATGAAAACAAAGGAAATAAATAATCTCAAATCAGCCAAACCAAAAGAAGGGAAGCACATACACACACACACACACACACACACACACACACACACACACTCACACACTACCACCACCACCAGTAACAACAACAACAAAATAACAGGAATTAGCAATCATTGATTCTGGTGATATTTTATTTGTGCTGAAATGTGACATTTTATTTGTATGTTAATAAATAAAGTTTGCCTGGAGATCAGAGGTCAAAGTAAGCCATAAGCAGAGTCAGGTGGTGGTAGCACACGCCCTTAATCACATGGCAGGCAGAGTCTCTGTGTGGTCAAGGACACAGCCAAGCATGGTGGCACATGTCTTTAATCCTAGTACTAACCATAGAGACCTGGAGGTCTGTATAGACAGGCAATGATGAGGAAGTAATGTGGCTGGGCTTAAAGCCAATGAGACAGCAGAACAGGAAGGAAATGAAAGTGCAGGTTAGACCGGAAGAAGCTCTTTTGGGAAGCTATGGCATGATGGTAAGCTAAGGTTAGTCAGTGGCTCTTTGTTATTTCTATGAACTCTTTGGCTATTACCCCTGTGTAGTTAAAGTTTTCCTGCCTGGCCCACAGTCAGGACAAATCCCTCTCACCCACCAGGCCTGTAGATGCTCAGAACCAACCAAGTAAACACACAGAAATATACATTGTTTACAAACTGTACGGCCATGGCAGGCTTCTTGTTATCTACTTTTTTATCTTAAATTAACCCATTTTTATTAATCTATACTTTGTCACATGGCTCATGGCTTACCAACACCTCACATCTTGTCATGGCGGCGGCTGGCAGTATCTCTCTCCTCCACCTTCCTGTTCCCAGCATTCTCCTCTTCCTTGTCCCGCCTACCCTATCCTTCCTGCCTGGCTACTGGCCAATCAGCACTTTATTTATTTTAACCAATCAGAGCAACACATCTGACATACAGAACATCCCACAGCACTTCCCCTTTTCTTTTTTTTAAAAAGCAAGGTTTTAACTTTTATATAGTAAAATTTTAGATAATAAAACAATTATCAAGCACGAATTACAGTTACAATATTAAATTAATCAAAAGAGACAAGGAAGGACACTTCATACTAATTAAAGGAAAAAATCCACCAAGACGATGATCTATGCCCCAAATACAAAGGCACCCACATTTGTAAAAGAGACATTATTAAAGCTTAAATCACACATCAACCCTCACACATTGAGAGCAGGAGCCTTCAATACCCATTCCCATCAATGGACAGGCCATCTAGACAAAAACTAAACAGAGAATGGAGCTAATAGATGTTATGAAACAAATGGTCCTATTACATATCTACAGAACATTTCACCCAAACACAAAAGAATATACCTTCTTCTAAGCATCTCACGGAATTTTCTCCAAAATTGAATACATACAAAATTGAACAAAGCACATCTAAACAGATAGAATAAAATTGAAATAACCCTCTGCATCCTATAGACCATCATGGACTAAAGTTAGATTTTAACAACAGGAACAACAGAAAGCCAACAAACTCATGTAAACTGAACAACTCTCTACTGAATAACTATTGGGTCAAGGCAGAAATAAAGAAAGAAATTTATGACTTTCTAAAATTCAATGAAATTGATCACACAGCATACTCAAATTTATGGGACACAATGAAAGCAGGTGCTAAGATGGAAACTTCATGGCACTACATGCCTATGTAAAGAAGTTGGAGAAATCTCACTAGCAACTTAACAGCACACCTGAAAGCTTCAGAACTAAAAGAAGCAAACATACCCAGGAGGAGTAGATGGCAAGAAATAATGAAACTTAGGGCTGAAATCAATAAGATGGAAACAAAGAGAACAATACGAAGAATCAATGAAACAAAAAATTAGTTCTTCAAGAAAAATCAACAAGATAAACAAACTTTTATCCAAGCTAAGTAAAAGGCAGAGAAATAATATCCAAATTAGCAAAATCAGAAAAGGTTGGGGGGGGGGATCATAACAGACACTGAGGAAATCCAAAGAGTCATTAGGCCATACTTTTAAAAACCTGTACTCCACAAAATTGAGAAATCTAAAAGAAGTAGACAGTTTCTCAATAGATACCACCCACTTACCAAAATGAAATAAACATGGGTAAACAATTTAAACAGACCTATTACTCCTAAGGAAATAGAAGCGGTCAATAAAAGTCTCCCTCACCCAACAAAAAAATAAAAATTCCAGGGCCAGATGATTTTAACAAAAATTCCTACCAGACTTTCAAAGAAGACCTAATACCAACACTCCTCTTATTATTCCACAAAATAGAAAGAGAAAGAACATTGTTCAACTCTTTTATAAGGGTACAGTCATCTTGATACTCAAACCACGCAAAGATTCAACAAGGAGAATTGCAGATCAATTTCCCTCATTAACATTAATGCAAAAATACTCACAAACCAAACCCAAGAACATATCAAAAAGATAACCCACCATGATCAAGTTATGCTTTACCCCAGAGATGCAGGGAAGTTCAACATATGAAAATCTGTCAATATAATCTACCATATGAACAAATTGAAAGAAAAAAATACACAAACATCTCATTAGATGCTGAAAGAGCCTTTAACAAAAATCTAACACTCTGTTATGATAAAAAAAAAAAAGTCCTAGAGAGATCAGAGATACAAGGAACATGCCTGAACATAATGAAGGCAATTTATAGTCAGCCAATAGACAGAATCAAATTTAATGGAGAGAAACTCAAAGCTATTACACTAAAATCAGGAATGAGTCAAGGCTATTCACTCTCTCCATATCCATTCAATATAATACTTGAAGTTTTAGCTAGAGATATAAGACAATTGAACGAGATCAAGAGGATAAAAAATGGAAAGGAAGATGTCAAAGTATCATTATTTGCAGATGATATGATAGCATGCATAAGAGATACCAAAAATTCTACCAAGGAACTTCTACAGTTGATAAATAACTTCAGCAAAGTTGCTGAATAAAGATTAATTCAAAAAAATCAATAACCCTCTTGTATTCACAAGGGCTGAGAAAGAAATCAAGAAACAACACCCTTTATAATAGCCACAAATAATGTATCTTGGCATAATTCTAACCAAGCAAGTGAAAGACCCATATGACAATAACTTTAAGTCTTTGAAGAAAGAAATTGAACATATCAGAAGATGGAAAGATCTCCCATGCTCATGGATCAGTAAGATTAATATAGTAAAAATGGCCATCTTACCAACAGTAATCTACAGATTCAATACAATCCCCATAAAAATTCCAATACAATTCTTTACAGACCCTGAAAGAATAATACTCAATTTCATATGGAAAAAATAACCCAGAATTTCAAAAAAAAAAAAAACTGTACAATAAAAGAACTTCTAGAGGTATCACCATTCCTGATTTCAGAGCAATAGTCATAAAAACAGCATAATGTTCACATAAAAACAAACAGGTGCATCAATAGAATTGAATTGAAGAATCAGACATAAATCCACCTATGAGACACCTGATTTTTTCACAAAGAAGCCATAAATATACAATGGAAAAAAGAAATCATCTTCAACAAATGGTGCTGGTCAAACAAGATATCTACATGTAAAATAATGCAAATAGATCCATATCTATCACCCCAAATAAAACTCAAGACCAAGTAAATCAAAGATCTCAACATAAAACTAACACACCAAACCTGATAAAAGAAAAGGTGGGGGATAGCCTTGAACTCATTGGCATAGGAAAAGACTTCCTGAATATAAGACCAAAAGCACAGATACTAAGAACAGCAATTAATAAATGGGACCTTATGAAACTGTAAATCTTCTGTAAGGCAAAGGACACTATCAATAGGGCAAATAGGCAGCCTACAGAATGGGAAAATATTTTCACAACTTAACATGTGACAGAGGGCTAATAAGCAAATTATACAAATAATTGAAGGAACTATACATCAACAAACCAAAACATCCAATTAGAAAATAGAGTAGAGGTCTAAACAGAATTCTCAACAGAGGAAACTCAAGTGGCTGAGAAACACTTAAGGAAATGTTCGATATTCTTAGCCATCAGGGAAATGCAAATCAAAATGATTTTGAGATTTCATATTACTCCTGTCAGAATGGCTAAGACCAAAAACACAAGCAACAGCTCATGCTGGAGTGGATGTGGAGAACAATCCTCCAATGCTAGTGAGAGGAAAAACTTGTACAGCCACTTTAGAAATCAGTATGACAATTTCTCAGAAATTTGGGGATGGATAGACCTCAAGAACCAGCTTTGATGCTCCATGCTACAACAAGGACACTTGCTCAACTAAGTACATAGCAGCTTTATTCATAATATCCAGAAACTAGATAGATGTCCCTCAACCAAAGAATGGATAAAGAAAATGTGGTTAATTTACACAATAGAGTATTGCTCAGCTGTTAAAACCAATGACATCATGAAATTTGCAGGCAAATGGATGGAGTTAGAAAAAAAAAAATTGTTCTGAATGAGGTAACCCAGATCCAGAAAGACAAACATGGTATGTACTTGCTTATAAATGGACATTAGCTGTTAAGTAAAGGATAACTATCCTATAATCCACTGACCCAGAGAGGCTAAGTAACAAGGAGGACTCAAGAGGGGATGCAAGGATATTTCAAGGAAGGGGAAACAATAGATTTCATGGGTGGACTGGGATCAAGTGGAGATGGGAACAGAAGATATTAAGCTGAGTTGGGGAAGAAAGGGAGAGAGTACTGGGAGACATTTGAGGGTACATTTGGGGGGCAATGTGGAAACCTAAAGCAATGAGAACTCCCTAAAATCTACAAAGGGGACTCTAGTAAAGACTCTTAGTAATGGGGGATACAGAGTCTGAACAAGCCATTTTATGTAACCAGGAAAGGCTTGCAGTGGTGGAATTGGGACATTAACCCAGCCACAAAACCTTCAACCTACAATTTTTCTTGCCTGCAAGATGTGCTGGGGTAAAGGTGACATGGAACTTGTGAGAGTGGCCAACCAACGACTGGTTCAACTTCAGACCCACACCATGAGAGGGAACCCATGTTAACACCACCTGGTTGGCCAAGAACAAAAGGCTGGGTAGCCCAGAGACCAAGGATAAAATCAAACATGACAGCCCTCCCCAAAAAAACAGAGGCAATAAAATGATTATTAATGATATTCTGCTATACTCTTAGGCAGGAGCTTAGCACAATTATCATCAAAGAGGCTTCCTCTATCATAGCCCAGGAAGAAGCAGCATCCAGTCTGCAGACAGGGCTCAAAGGGAAAGTCTACAGCATTGTAAAACTTAGACTTTTAGAGGGTTTTTAGGGAAGGAAAAAACTCACACAGACTCTCTTGATGGTTACTTTTTTTACTTTCTCATGTTGACTCTCTTGTTGAATCTGAATCTCTTTGTTCTTCACAGCTACACATACCCAACAAAAATGTTTCATGTTGAATATAGGACTTACATTTGAATGTCACATTCAATTTCTTAAGTAAATGATAAGAAACAGAGTCATTCCCAAAAACTTACATCCAATAAATCTCAACTCCCCAATTGGTGAGCTGTAATTTTCAGCTGCAAAGAAAGAACCAGTCATTATTATCTACCTAGAGAGATAATCTTATAAAGGATTTCAAAGGAGTTATAAAACTAAACTATTGAGCAGTCTAAGAAAATAAGGAAATTGTGTATTACATCCTATATTTCTGAGTGTAATAACATTTTGAACTAACATTTTGTGATTAAGAGTCTTGTAAAATATCAGGCTTTCTTAGACTGAGAATGTTTACATAGAAAGAAGTACCACAAATGCTTCAGCTGAGACTCAGAATTACCTTATATTTCTTAATATGAACTCACTCAGCACTTTCCAAGGCACAGTTGGAAAATCTTCCCCCAAGGTATATCTGAATAAAAGCCATTTTTGTCCCTAGACCTCAGTTAATTGCTCCCTGACATCTGTGCAATTTCAGGGACCAACATTAAAAAAAAAAGTTGGCTGAATTTTGAATACTCAAGTTACTTACCCATATCATAAAATTGAGGTAAGGAATTTGTGAACACTTAATCACTGTCCCATGAGACCTAGCAAGACAGACTGGAATAGCAATTAGGTTGCTTTGCACCTTTAACCTTGGTTCAACAAATCAGACAGCTGGCTATTATGTCTTTGTGAATTAGACTGCTTTTCCTGGGAATTGTTTATCTTTAAAACCATTACCAAGGTACCTGGTCTAATCTGAAGATACTTTGAAGCTCTGTATCACCTAATAGTGTATTGCTGCCTTGGCAGCTGGAGAAATTCAACTATTTTCCTATGTCAACCTGAGTTGTGATATAAAACAGCTTACAGTGAATTTTTCATTCCTGACTTAAACTAATATTATTGATGTGACATGGACAATACAGTGTAAGGAGGAGTCATCACAGATAAAGATCCCCAATAGATTGGGATACATTCATGAGATAAACATACTACAATTCAGGCAATGGGGGACTTGCCGCACCATATGCATCATATAAGATAACAGAGAAAAGTATGTAGTAGTAACAATGTGAAAGCAAAGCAGAAGCAGAAGACATTATGGAGACTGTATTTTTGTAAGCCTTGCTTGAATGAGACATTCCCATCAGAGAGTTTTTCTTCTGGTAAGCTGACACTGAACTTCAATTGCCACTTGCTGTTGTTCTGACACATCTGACACAGCCACTGGCAATTCTCCAGCAGCAGATGGGAGCAGATGGAAAGACCCACAGGCAAACATTAAGCAGACTTCAGGGACCCCCAAGTAACATGGGGAGGAATAATGGTAGAAGCCAGAGGGGTTGAAGACACCACAAGAACACAGTCCACAGAATCAACTAAGCAAATTTATAGAAGTTCACAAAGATTGAAGTAGCAATCAAGGAACCTGTATGGCTTATGTCCTCTGTGTATGTTATGGTTGTACAGCTTAGTGTTCTTGTGGGACTCCTAACAGTGAGAATAGGGGCTGTCTCTTACTCTTTTGCTGGCTTTGGGACCCTTTTCCTCCTACTGGGTTCTCATCCAGCCTTGTTATGGGGGTATGTGACTAGTCTTATTGTAACTTGTTATGCCATGTTCAGTTGATATCCCTGGGAGTCCTGTTCTTTTCTGAAGGGGAATGGAGGAGGAGAAATGGTAGGGAGGAACTGGGAGGAGTGAAGGGAGGGGAAAGTGCAGTCAGATGTAATATAGGAGAGGAGAATTTTTAAAATAGATAATTTTCAGTGTTCAAAGTGCTTAGCAATGACAGAAATGCAAATTAAAAACTACTTTGAGATTCCATCTCCCCCTATCAGAATGACTACCATCAAAAAAAGAAGAAAAAAAAAAGACAGAAAACACTGCCAAGGATGTGGGGAAAAGAAATCACTGTTGGTCACAGTGGAAACTGGAGACACAGTGGAAATTATGGTGTGTAAAACTTTCTGAGAAAACTAAAATTAGAACTTTTATATGACCAAGTTATATCACTCCTGAATATATATACAAATGATCTATCTCCTACTACAGAGTTACTTGCACATCCATGTTCACTACTGCTCTATTAGCAATATTGTTGTTCAATGGTACTATATTTACTAAAATCAAGAACAAGATAACAGTGTACACTTTCTGTATTCTTCAATATAGTCCTGGAAGTCTTAGCTAGAGTAATATGACAAAACATGTAAATGAAAGGGATACAAATAGGAAAGGAAGAAATCCAAATATCTTTATTTGGAAATGGAACAGGAGGTGAAATCACACCTGGTACACTTTAAGACTCATCAAAATCTGTGGCTGAAGAGGTCATGTGTTCTAGTGGTAAGCTCCTACATGTTAAATAGGCATACTATGCCCATTGAACCTCCTTCTGAATATGCAAATTTATTCTCCACATTAGTGCTACTTTCAGTTCTAGTCAGTGAAAATTCTTTCTGTATTGGGCAGTGATTAATATGGACTCTAACTTGGTCAGAGTGCTAAAAATAAATGATGTGAATGCTGAGCCCTAAATCACTCATCTGCATCATCCTTTCCAAGGCTCAGGTAACACCGAGAAAAAAGGGGACCAAAATAATATAAGAAGCAGAGGAAAGAAAGGTGTGTTATGGAGCAGTCTTCCAGGAATGACAAAGCTATTGCATTTATGAGATCACAGCAGCTATGATTACCTGAACAAGACCTGTCAAAGACTGAGTTCATCAATATCTTATGGATCAGAGAAACTGCCACAACTCCCTCCCTTCCCTGAGGATTTATAGGCAGTTAGTTAATGGTTGCATTACCCATACTATTATAATAACTCTTCACCTCATAAGTAACTGCTCATGTAAGAAACCTTAATTTAACTCACTAGGACACACACACACACACACACACACACACACACACACACACACACAACATGAAAGTAGCCAGGGGGTACTCAATGAGAGGAGGAAAAGGATCAAAGGGTAGGAAAGGAACAAAACACAGTAATTGGGAGTGAGTTCAAACCAAATACATTAAACAACATGTATGAAAAAAATCATAGTATGTATGATTGGTTGTTGGGATAATCTTTTGTATACTATGTGAAGATGTCTCTGTTTTTCCTCACCTGCCTAAGGCACCTTCTGACTGGTTTAATAAAGATATGAACAGCCAATAGTTAGGCAGGAAAGGATAGGTGGGAGTTCCAGGGAGAGATAGGAACTCAAGGAAAGAATCGGATGCACAAGAGATTTGCCAGCCAGACAGGGAGGGAGTCAGTGGTACGGTACTGTGGAGAAGTAACAAGCCTTGTGGCAGAGTGCAGGTTAATATAAATAGGTTAATTTAAGTTTTAAGAGATAGCTGAAAATAAGCCTGAGCTTTTATAATTAATCACGAGTTTCCATGTCATTATAGAGAACTAGCAATATAAAGAAAGACCCATTACATTTGGTGCCCAAACAGGAGGCACACATTTCCAAGCATAGGACCTGAGAAAGCTGGGAAAAATCCCAGAGAAGGCGCCAGATGCAGCTTCCTAGCAACCACAGTATCTAAGACAGGCATGGTGCTAATGTCTCCAAATGGAGGGCTTGCTGGGCAACTGAATGTTTGAGGAGGGTCTATGAGCAGCTGGCATGCTACTTGGTGGCATGCTACTTGGTGGAAGACTGGATAGAAGCATCTCCCACATCACAGGCCCAGCAACTTCCCAGAGTTGGAGCAGGTAAGTGCAGTCCTGGATGGTACTTTCAAGTGTGAGGCTCAGGTCTCACAGAAGGACAAGCTGCAGCTCAAAACCAATGGGGAAGCCTGCTGGACCAACATGAGTGTCGCAGAGCCAGCCACCAGTGCCATGTGCTAAGCAGAGCTACTGGAGGAACCTGCAGATGCACAGAAGGGAAAAAGAAACGTTTTCCCAGAAACAGATGCTGCAGTCTCTCTGGCAGGCTTGCGAATGCACATGCTGTTTCCCATTCCTGTCAGGTTGGTTGCAGTGGTTGGCCTCGGCCTTTAAGGCTTGGTTTGTATGGTCAGAGAATGCCTGCAAGTGAAGGTGCATAGAAATCCAGATCCACACTGAGAAAACCTCTGAACAGGTACAGTATGCTTGAAAATGTGCTTAGGTGCTGAAGAAAGAAGAGAAAATGGGTATAGACAACCATAGGGAAAAAATAGTTTATTGAAGTTCTTAAAGAAAGAATAAAGTGGGTTGGGGATTTAGCTCAGTGGTAGAGTGCTGGCCAAAAATAATAATAATAATAATAATAATTATTATTATTATTATTATTATTATTATTAAAGTATTATAAAAAGAATAAACCACATAAGGATGGGAAATACCATAACACAGAGTGTTTGGACCCTATAATGTGCTACATTAGATCATTTTAAAATAGAAACAGACAATGAAAAGATAGATGTAACTGAGATTGGCTTAATATTGACTATGATTACTATCATTCTGGTATTTCATATTTTGTTCTTACTAGCCATAGTGGCTTTCTTTGCCCTCTCAAAGAAAAGAGTTTTAGACATACAGGAAAAGGAAAAAATATAAAAGATGGATTGATAAAAGACAAGCCTTAGAAGAAAAATTAGAATTAGTAGAAGCCTGTAAACTGTAGACTAGTGGCTGTGGAGCCCCCATGGAACTGGACTAGGCCCTCTGGATATGGAAGATGGTTGTTTGGCTCAAACTGTTTGCAGGGCACCCAGACAGGGGAATCAGGATCTGTCCCTGGTGCATGGGCAGGCTTTGGGGAATCCAGTGCCTGTGGTGTGATGCCTTGTGCAGCCTTCGTGCAGTGGGGGGGACTTGGACCTACCTAGACTCAGTGTGCTGGGCTCTGCTGACTCCCCATGGGAGACCTTGATTTGGAGAATGAGGGGATGTGGGGTGGCTTGGGAGGGAGGGCTGTGGGTGGGAGGAGGAAGGAGGGGGATCTAAGGGTGGTATGTAGAGTGAACAGAAAATTTCTTAATAAAGAAAAATGGAAGAAAAATTAGAAAGCCTTATAAATAAAAATAAGAAAGATACTAAGACAGAGACAGAGATTACAACAAGAGCCAGCCATGCCACTGTATAATGAAATAAAAGAAGGTCCACCAAAATTTATTAGAAAACCAACCTTAGCTTATTCAGTTACTATATGACAAATACTAGCAGACAATAGGTACCCCCAAGATTATGAAGAATTTGCATGGAATCCTGTAGAAATGCTAAGTTTAAAAAATTTTAAAGAAGCCATAATTTCATATGGTATGCATTCACCATTTGTGACACAGATATTAAGTTCTTGGATGAGTCAAACTAAGGTAATTCCCCAAGACTGGAAAGATGACAAAAGTAGTCCTAAACGCTGGTCCTCAGTAACAGTGGTGGTCATAGTGGAAGGAAGAAGCTGAAAAGGAGACAGAACAGAGAAATGGGGCTAGAGGCATCAATATTTCCCAAGATCAATTTCTAGGTGAAGGTCAATATGCTGAGATACAAATGCAGGGTGAATACAATGACACCACCTTGGCACTGTGTCATACAGCAGCTTTAAGTACTTGGGGCAAGTTTGAAGAAACAAGAAAAAGGTCCGAACCATTTACTAAAATCATACAAAATTCAAAGGAAGAATTCATTGATTTTTTTTTTAAGGAAGATTGACTTCAGCTGTAAATAGAAGATTATCAGCTTCAGAAGGTAGGCAAGTATTAATCAAATCTTTGGCTTTTGAAAATGCTAACTCTGAATGCAAAAAGGAGATCAGGCCTCTAAAGACAAGATAAGCAACAATAGATGAATAGATTAGAAATACGGCGGATATCAGATCTCATATTTATGATGCAACTTTAATGGGAGAAGTAATTTTAAAGGTTTTGAGGAAAGCCAAATTGTCGAATTTCTTGGCTGTGGCAAGCAAGATCATTTTTAAAATGGATTGTAGGCAAGATGTTCCTAGAAACAATATTTTTTCTGGAAATAATCCAAACAGAAGGCCCCAGCCTTCTGGAGAATGAAGAAGGTGTAGTAAAGGCTGGTATTGGATTAATGAATGCAGATCAACAAGAGACAAACAAGGTAACCCCTTGGTGGGGAACCCTAAGGGCCTCTTGACGGCCCTGATATCAAATTCAAGTATGCCATTTCAGGTCAGCAGCAGAGAAACTCATACAAAGTGCAATTAAACAGCACTGGAGATAGCCATTTATAACCCAGATATCAAAGTCAGAGCAGCTTCAGTAGATAAAACAGAAAACTCGGGAGAGAACAAAGACAAGTATTTTGGCAACCTGCTATAGATAATCAGAGGCCAAAAACTAAAAGTATTTATAAATGACATTGAAATTTGGTAGACACAGGAGCAGAGGCAACAAAAAATTCAGCAAAATCTTGGCCTGCAAATTAATCTTTTCAGGAAGTAAATATTCAGCTCCTAAGAATTGGGACATTGTCTTAGGTTTAAAAATAAAAAGTCTAATATGGATTAAATGCATAGGACCAGAAGGTCAAATAGGAAAATTAAAGCCATATGTGGCTAACATACCCATAAACCCATGGGGAAGAGATCATACAGCAGTAGGAAGCATGGATTATCATTCCTCCAACTTCAGAAACAAGTTGTGAAAAGTAGATGTTCCTAATTTTAAAAAAAATAGAAAATGTTATCAAAGATAGTGAAAAACAGCCCAGGTTGTCCATAAGCAGTACACAGCAGAAGCTAGCTTGTCAACCTTATATGAGGGAGCCACAGCTAATATGAAACAGCTGCCCTGACACTAAATTGGTTAACTGATGAGTCTGTTTGTGTAGAGCAATGGCCTATGACAGAAGAAAAGTTACAGGCTGTGGAACAGCTCATCCCAGAGCAGTTGGAAGGTCAATATATAGAGTCCACAAGTCCTTGGTATTCTCCTGTATTTGTCATTAGAAAGAAATCTGGAAAATGAAGGATGTGAACAGATATGAGAGCAATCAATAACATCACTCAGCCTATGGGTTCCTTACAATCTGGAATCCCTTTAACTCCTTTATTACCTAAGGCATGACCTATTGTAGTAATTTATCTAAAAGACTGCTTTTTCACAATCCCTTTGCATGAACAAAATAGAGAAAATTTTGCTTTTACAATGCCTAGTTATAATAATTCTCAACCTGTTAAAAGGGTCTTGCCAGAAGAAATGTTAAACCTTATGTCAATATTTGTACAACAGCCATTAGAAATAATTCATAAACAATTTCCACAATCTATAATTTACTGTTATATGGATGAAATTGATCAGCTATTAATAGGAAATGTGCTTAAAAGCTTCATAATTTCATTTTTAAAAAACACTATGTTAACAGCAAAGGTTTAAAGAAAATTTTAGATATCACTTGGCAACAAACCAGGGAAATGCCCTACGTGTTCTTTCTATAGCAAAACTCCATTACCTACAGGAAGTAACCCAAAAGGTACCCAAAGAAATAAAATTTGGCAAATGGATGCATTTCATTTTGCAGAGTTAAGAAATTAAAGTATGGGCACCATATCATAGATACATATTTGGGATTTCAATGGGCAATTGTTTTCAGTTCCAAAAAGGCTGATTCTGTAATTAGAAGTCATGGCCATTATAGGAATACCTGTACAAATTAAGACTGACAATGCTCCAGCATATGTTTCTAGTAAAAATGAAACAGTTTTTTTTTGCATATTACAACATAAAAGTTATTACATACATACCACACAATCCTACAGGACAAGCAGTTATAGAACAATCTCATCATACTTTAAGAGATGCTTAATAAACAGAAAAGGTTAACAAAGACCCCAGAAATAGATTACATACTGCTTTATTAACTTGAAATTTTTTAAATGCTAATGAGCAGAAAACAACAGCTGCTGAGAGACATTGGATTGTGGGGAAAACTGCTGAATTAAACCAGTATATATATATATATATATATATATATATATATATTTTTTTTTTTTTTTTTTTTTTTTTGCCAGAGCTGAGGACCGAACCCAGGGCCTTGGGCTTGCTAAGCAAGCGCTCTACCACTGAGCTAAATCCCCAACCCCACCAGCTTATATATTTTAAGAATGTCTAAACTTCAGAATAGAGGTCAGGAAATATATTGCATTTGGGGAGAGGTTAAGCCTTTGTTTTCACAGGAAATAAAAGCTATGGATTCCTTCAAAATTCCTCCATTGCCACTTTCTCAAAAATCTGCATCTAGGACAACTTCAAAGCTACTAGCTGAGATTGTGCAACCTCACAGACCACTCCAGCCAGGACTCCGGTTAAGCCCATTACACAGAGACTGGACAATTAAATGATACAGGTACCCTCATCCCAATTTTCTCAGGTCCCTTAAAAATGCTGTCACCTCCAGACAACAAGAAGCAATTTTAAGAACATGAAACCCACTGGGAAGTGGTGGTGCATGTCATTAATCCCAGCACTTGGGAGGCAAAGGCAGGAGGATCTCTGTGAGTTCAAGGCTAGCCTGATCTACAAAGCAAGTTCTAGGCTCCAAAGCTACACAGAGAAATCCCGTCTTAAAAAAAGATCATGACATCCACATTTTTGAGAGGTAGTATGAGTGATTTTTGGTCATTTTGGTGGGTTGTGAATGTTTATTGTCATTTAGAGGGGTTGGTTAGACGTTGTTATTGGTCATGGTGAGGGAAGAAACTAAACAAGGGAAGCTAGATTAAGAGACTTCTCTCTTTTTCTTTTCTGTATCCTTCTTTCTCTCCTATGTAGTGTTGGGAGGGTAGAGGAAAGGGGGATGAGAGATGAAGATTTTTATAAAGGGGGATATAGGAATGATAGGATAAAAGGGTAGGTTACTGGATCTTCTTTTAAACTAAAAAGCAACTACTATTCTCAAATATTTTGTGTTGTATGGATTTTTGTATATTGATACAAAATTAAGGCTATTTTTGTTACAACATACTATAGATATAGATAAAGATATAAATATAGATGTTTCTACTCTTGTTTAAGGTATTATACCTATGCAGCTCATTTAAAAATGTAAAGTCCTAGTCCTTGAAAGCTATGCAGGTTAGTAGCTAGTCACAAACTTGTGGTCATGTTAGATATGTTTTCAAAGTTAAACCGATATATATATTTTAAATAGATAGGTGATCTTCAAACACTTCAGAGACCCTTGGAATATGGCATTTAAGATGTTTTAATAACACAAGGTTTTTCATGACAGTGAGACACAGCTGCTCCTGAAGCACCAATCTGCTTCAAAGAAGATGATGGGCATTGAAAAACTTTCATATGGAATTTGCTCCAAATGTGGCAAAGATAGCCATTGGGCAAGAAACTGCCCTTGCCTCAACAGCTGACAGTATGCTGTACAAACTGGAAAAGCAGGACATAAAGGAAGTCGACTGCCAAATTTTTCCAAGACAATGTTCAAAATTCCTGCTTCACAGAAAAGTCTGTCAGGTAGTCTAGACCTACAGGCTGAAGATGGATGCCACATATTGCTGAGGAACCTTGGGTGACCGTCCAGGCAGCCAGTTGTCTCTGTTGTTTTTTGGTTTTGAAAGTTGTTTGCTCTGCCCTTTCGGTTTACTCAGGTAATAGTTATCCTTCTTAGGTTTCTGATGGGGTTGAAGATGAGATAGTTATATAGTTATTGTAAATAAATTGACTGCAAAACCTGAATTTTGCAACTCTGTGGGTTTGGCGTCCCAGGTTTCAGCACCAAATATGTAAGTAAATTGGTTGCAAAACAGGAAAGGTGTCCTGACTACCTGGCAGTCAGGCAACACCTTGAGCTGTTTAGGACATCTCTGAAGGTTGGAGGAGCTTCAAGGAGACAGTTCAGTCCTAGAGGGCGAGGTATCCCAAACACCTGGAGCTGCTCAGAACAACATCTCTGCCCTGAAGGTGTCCCGGACACCTAGAGCTGTTTAGTATAGCTATGAGAGCTGGAACTGCAAAGAAGCAGCCCAACCCTAGAAGAGAAATTTTTCTGACTTCTCAGGAGAGTCAGGCCTGGAACAGCTTCAGCAGGGAAGGGTATCCTGACTCTTCAGGAAAGTCAAAGAATACCTAGTGTGATGGGGGATGGTATCCCCGCAGGATATAGCAATCCTGCTCATCTCCTGGAGAGCCTCTACAGCTGAGCTTTGCTCAGCCCCCACTTAAGGGGACTTCCTAGCAGAGTTCTGCTTCTCCAGCCTAAGATGTTGCTTCGTTTGCTTTACTCTGCAAAAGGGAAAACCCCTGCAGAATTGCAGCAATCTCCTCCTGCTCTGAAAAAGTGTTACTTTTTAGCTCTCTCTTGCTGTATCCACTGAGAAGATCACAGCAAAGATCTTCTGTTCAGCTCCTCCTTGCTCTGCTCTCTCAGCTCTCCCTTGTATTCTGCACTGGGGGATGTCTCAGCAAGGATCTTCTCTACACCAGAGAATGAAGATCTTCACACCCAAAACCCTTTTGAGAAAGAGATTTATTTGGGAAGGAGGAGTCCAGGAGAGTAGTTGCCTCTACCAGGGTGGAAAGAACAGCCTTTTTTACTAACTGCCTAGGAAGTCTTGGAGGTGGAGTCAACCCCTGGGCCCAGGTTTCTACTATCCTGCCCTGTGATTGGTTGGTTTCACAAGTCAATTGGCCAGGGCCAGAGATGGCTCTGATCTGACTGAGCCAAACTGTGTTTCTTTCTGCCCTGATCTGAGCCATCTTTCCCTAGTTCTGGGCTCCAGGGTCAGGGTGGATTTCTTTAGCCAGCCCCTTTTCCCTGCAGTTATAGTTATGGTCCTATAGTTTTCCTTGTTACCAAATTCAGAAAAGAAATTTACAAAAGGGATATAAAGTTTATGAAGACTGAGAAACATAAAAGCTTAAGTTGTTTAAGAAAGCTAGCAATATAAAGACCCATTATAATTGATACTTACTAATAAAATTTTAATTAATATGAACTAATTTAAATGTTTTGATATGTTATACTTAATAATTTTTCAAATGGTTACTTATTTGTTCAAGTATGAATACATCTTATATGTGTAGACATTTAATGAATGGCATCAGCAACTGTTTCTATCAACATAGGAGTACCTATGAAAATCTGTTAAGGGTGCCTTAACCTGAGAAATTTTCAAGAATTGCAAAGCTGTTTTCAGCTTTATTGAAAAACAGAAAAGTGAAAATAGATGCCCACATACAAAATAAAATGAAGCTGGGTACATAACTTAGACCATATGCAAAAATATTAGCTTGAAATCAAAGATCTGAAGATCAGAATAAAAACTATAAACCTCCTCGAAAACACACAAGAAGAAAGTTTTGTAGAAGTGTGTTTGCATGTCACACTCTGGATGTCATGCTAGAACCACAGCAACACAAAACACAGACTGTACTTCATCAAGTTGGGTAAAAGGGGCGATGGACAATGGTTCAGCCACTACAAACACAAAGACATGGTGCTCTTGCAGAGGACCTAAATTCAGTTCCTAGCACCCACATGGCAGTTTACAACCATTCCAGAAGATCTGATGCCCTCTCCTGGCCTCTGTAGGCATCACACACATGTGGCATTAAACACTCAACTAATAAAAAAAAAAAAACTCTCTTTTTTAATGATATATAAAACAACACAACTAACAAACTGATATCCATATGCATGGTGGCAATCCTTTAATCCAAACACCTGTAAGTCTAAAGCAGGGAATTGTAAGTTTGACACCAGTCTGGACCAGTCTAACACTACATAGAGATTTAGGCTAGCCTGGGCTATAAAGCAAGACACTGTCTCAAAAAAATTACAAAAAGGAGAGACAGAAAGAAAAAGAGAGGAAGACAGAAGAAGAGAATGATTAAAAAAGAAAGAAAGAAGAGAGGGAGGGAGTAAAAAGAAAGAACATTTCAAGAAGAAAATTACAAATTATTTGCAAATCCAATTATCTTGTAAGGAATTGATATTCAAACTTTATAAGGAATATGATCAAGCTACACCACTCTTGAAATATACACAAAGAAGGTAGTATCTTACTACAGAGATACTACTCTCCATGTGTGTTACTTCTCTATTCACAATTGTTAAGAAGTAGAAACAGCTTCTATGCCCATCAATTGATGGATGAATGAATAATGAAAATGTGGTGCATTTACATAATGGGATACCATTCGGCTACTAAGAAAAAGTGAGCCAGGCAGTGGTGGTGCACGCCTTTAATCCCAGCACTCGGGAGGCAGAGCCAGGTGGATCTCTATGAGTTTGAGGCCAGCCTGGTCTCCAAAGTGAGTTCCAGGAAAGGCGCAAAACTACACAGAGAAACCATGTCTCAAAAAACCCAAAAAAAAAAAGAAAGGAAGGAAGGAAGGAAAGAAGGGAGGGAGGGAGAGAGAGAGAGAGAGAGAGAGAGAGAGAGAGAGAAGGAAGGAAGGAAGGAAGGAAGGAAGGAATTAAGAAAGAAAGAAAGAAAGAAAGAAAGAAAGAAAGAAAGAAAGAAAGAAAAGAAAGAAAGAAAGAAAGAAAAAGTGAAATTGTGAAATTCACAGGTCCGTAGATGAAGCTGCAAACAATAATACTGAGTGAGGTAACCCAGACACAGAGATATCTTTTGTTTCATGGACACTGATGGAAATGTTCTGAAACAGAGGAGGTGGTAACAATAACTTGAGCGCCCTTAAGCCACCTGACTGCACTGAGGGAGTCAGAACAGTAAATCTTAAGTATACTGTTTTCCGCAACACTATTTTCCTTGAACAGCCAGATGCTATTCCTTTTACTCCCCATCACAGAAAACACTGTAAAGACGGACCAGTGGATAACAGATCAGTAAAGACAAGAAAAACCCAGCTAAGGCCAGCTGCAGCAAAGACACATTGGTGTGCACGGTTATCATAGGAGACGCTGTCATGGTACTTCAGAGAGGAGAAGGGCTTCAGTGCTTAGGAGACAGCAGCAGCAAAGGGGACAAAGAGCAGGAAGCAGGTTTCATTTTTCATCCGGTGTTTACAGTGGACTCCGGTGACAATAAACAAGTCTAAGAAGCACATGGGATGTGGCTTTAAACATGAATAACTAGCAGTGTCAACACTAGAAAGAAGGAAAGGGACATGAAAGAATACATATTCTAACAATGTGCTTTGCTGGAAAGGGGGAAATAACATTTTCTGAAGACAGCTAGGACACGTTTTTAATGGGACATTATTTTTCTTTGTGACACTTCTTTGGAGTCACAGTGTCCTTGTCTAGGTTGTTACACTGCTTTACAGTAAGAGGCCTGAGGCTTCATGCCACTGTGACCTACATGGAAGCCACTTACTCTTTCTCAGACTTGAGCATCTGTGAATACAGTAGTGCAGTGCCATGTTTTCTAGTGCTTATTCAGATGGGTGCTGCAGAATCAGTTCAGCTGTGTCCTGGAATGTCTCACATGTGCCTCTTTATCACATTTCATGATAGCAGAACTAATCAATAACACTCAAGTCCTAGATTCAATTCACAGAAAACTCGATGCAATGTGTTGTAGAGAGAGCTCTGGATCTCTGTGGCCCTAAATATTGATCTTTAGGAAAATCGAGTTGCTTTGATTTATCATGAAAGAAAAGCATTTTTAACTGATTCTAATTTCCTCACTAGTAGGGCTTGTTACTTGAAATTTATGTACAGTGGAACACTTTATGAATCAATTAAATTGCTTTTTATATGAATTCTGTCAAAAATTTAGCACAACAAAATGTTTTAATTTTTCCTACACTTTGTTTATTCATTTATGTAGTAACTGTCTACAATTTGGAAAATATCTTGGAAGGAACCAAGGATATAGCAGTCTGTAAGATAAATGATTGCTAATTAATATTATTAAGATGTAGTACTCATTCAGTGTGTATGCCAAGCACTATACTAAGTGCATTGTGTGTGTTATTACAGATACCACTCTAGCTGGTGGCTAATGCTGGAATTTCCTCCAGAACTTGAGACGTAAGAAGATGATGTAAGTTGCTGAAGAAACAGGAACAGTCACGCTCAATGAGGTCAATTCTAGGAAGCAGGCTGACAGCCATTCTTCATAGTGCCTCTGGGATTGTAAGCATTTACATGAAATAGAAAGAACCCTAAGGCCTATCCTAACAAGAGAGTGAGCTGACTACCATGGACATGACATCTTAGCTGTCCTAGACAAATCTAAGAAAATCAGATACAAAGCATGGAGATACTGAGAAAAATACCTGCTACAACCGTAGCATATTGCTTATGTGTGGAAATATACAGAAACCCATTAATTCATGTGATTAACATATACTGATAAAAGTAGATTTATGTGGCTAAAACTTAGTGGTGGGAGTAAATGAAAGGAGAGTGATAATGACAGGGTGGCTTGTATCTGTGGTTATCACACAGGACATTATCCTATTCAAAATTACATGTGTTGTTACTGAATGAGGCATTCGTGCATGCTTGTATTTCCTTGCATGTTTTTATCATTTTAATACATTTTAGTCTTCTTAGTTACAAGTTCAAAACAATCACCAAAATGGTTTTCTTATATTTGGTGGAGGTAGAGCTTGAGAAAAGTCTTGCTGAATACTCAAGCTAGTCTGCATCTTGCTGTGTATGTAGCCCAAGCCGCCTCTTCACAAGGGCAACCTTCCTGCCTCTACCTTCTGAAAGCTGGGATTACTGACTTGCATCTTCAGACCCAGCTGCTCTACTGTCAACATACAGGTGTTCCTCATGATGAAGTCATAACCTAAACATCTATCACAAGTTAAAGTAATCATAAGTTTAAAATGCATTTACACTTAATCCAGCCTCACTATAACACAGCACACTGGAATCTCAACAACTGGTTCATTTTCAAGATAGGATGACTATTGTGGCTCACCACTGTCATCTAGTGTCATAAGAGAATACTGAGCCAGGGAAACTATCAAAATTAAAAATTTGTAGTTACCATTGAATACATACTGTTTCCAGAACATCATAAAGTCAAAATGACCCATGTACTCAACAAAATAGCAAGGTGGCTTTGGTTTTTATTTTTATTAAAATTCCCTTTGTCAATTCCACTTCTTGATATAACCATCCGTTGCGAAAATGTTTTATTGACTTTGCAGTTTGAATGAAAAGATTGAAGCATCTCAGCTATTTGTCTGATAGACACACACCGCTTTATACACACACTTTGCCACTGGCCCTTCACTATCACCTTTGCCACTGAGAACCATGATTCCACTCTGCAGGATAGTTTCCTCAAAGGCACTTGCTTCTAACAGAACTATTGCATCAGCATTTAGAACATAATGAAAACACAGGATAGTGGTCCAGATACTTTTGCATGAACTACCAAATGGAGTTTGCATGTGGAGAACATTCTTAGTATCTGCATTGGCATCTGCAGCTTCTTCTGTTACCTCAACTCTGTGCCCACCTTGAATGGGCAGAGACAGCCACTCTGCATTTGATCTTTTGTTTTCTTAAGCTTTGCTTTATGTATTACTAAGTCTTTTTTTTTAATTAATCAAGAAGTTTGCACTTCAAATATTAGCCTGATGGGGAAGAAAACGCATATGAATCATGATGGACTTCTTTTCAGCAGTATTTGTGAGTCAGCACCCATGGGGAAACAGCAGGGAAGCAAACCATGTCAACCCACGTGCACAATGAGGGCTAGGGCACAGCTCAGTGGCAGAGCATCTGTCTAGCATTATCAGGAATAGGGTTCCATCCTCGGCATCACAAAGAAACAAAGCAAGAAGAAAGAAGCAGGGAAAGGGAAGAAGCAAGCTTGCACAATGAATAAACAATCATTTTACAAAATTGGAAGCCTCAATATGTGACTCAGGACTAGTTTGGGGTTATGATGGCAATGGCATCAAAGCATCACAGGTTTATTGTCATTTCACTTCCGTGAAGCCCATGCCCGGGACCCTGCAGTTGTGATCCTTTGCTGGCCCCAGAATGGGACTACAGCTCACACTATGGCTTAAGGTTTGGCCATCTGTAGTCATCTTTAGGAAGAAGGGCAGGCAGATGGCTATTAGAAGATTTTCTAGAATTTCTCACAGTTCTTAGTTTACACCCAATGGCCAGCTGTTATTTGATCGCATCTGACCACTGGAGAGGCTTGTGGAGTGTGCCCAGGCAGAAACTCCTGACATAACCAGATTAAGGATATGGAATTGGAATTTGGGGAATCTGATGAAGAGAAATACTCAAAAATGAGGTATCCTACTTGCTCCTGCTCTGGGCACATGATCTTACTCAAGCACACAATGTCCTTGAACTCTGACTTGGGTGATACTGGAAAGGATGGGTGTCTGGTCCAGGTCTTAATCCAGGATCCAGAGATTTACAGAAAGCCAAGGTCAGTTATCAAGAGGCTATGTGGGGACTGGGTACAAATGCAAAAGAACTGCTGTCAGCACATCCATGAGAAATTTATTAACAGAAGGATGAGCATGCCCTGGAAAAGACGTGTTGTCCTGGCCAGGAGGAAGCCTCAGAAGGAGGCCTGACCATGATGGATCCTTTGTAAGAATCAAGATAAAGCCAGCTGGGGGGGGGGGGGAGGCTGGGAGGGAGAGGAGGTAGGACAGGGGAATCTGTGGCTGATATGTAAAATTAAATTAATTTAAAAAAAAAAAAAGATAAAGCCAGGCATGGGGTAGACACCTAGCTGCTTTGAAAGTTAAGGCAGGAGAATCACTTGTGTTCATGAGTTGAAGAAAACATAACAAGAACCCCATCTCCAAAAGAAAAAAAACTTGCACACATACAGCCTCAGGTGATTCAGAACCTCCTTCCCTAAGATATTCTTTGATTTTATATAGATGTAAAATAAGAGTTCTTAGGGCAAGGATATTTTGGTTTTGGTTAAAATCATTTTCTGATTGAAGTCTTAACAGATTTCTAAAATGAAAAAGCAAAACATGTTGTAACGGATTGGTTCAATGGTACCCAAAGAGAAAAACTCGATATTCTTTCGCACCTCCCTCTGTGAGCCTGCAAGCCTATGAGACATTGCCTTCTGCCCTGTGCAAAAACAATTTTGCCTCTCTCCTCACACATGCACAAACAGATTCAAACACATTAACACACATGCTTACAGATAAGACAGCTGTCTTCTGGAGGCTTCATTTTCCAAATGAGGACCTGACCCTTAGGAGCATTTTGAAACTCTTGTCGGGGAGAATGGGGGGGGTCGTTGGGGAGTAAAGCTGGGGGAACAGGGGGAGGGAAGAGGGGGATCTCTGGTGTGTAAAATGAAAAAAATTTTTTCTTAACTAAAAAAATGGAAAAAATAAAACTAATAAAAAATATGATCTGATTTATTATCTCTAACTGAAGCATAATATTTCATAAAATACATACTCTTACACTTTTTAATTTATTAAACAAGTCATGTAGTAACTCACTTGACAGTCATCTGTACCAGGAAAAGCCTAGAAATAAACTCTAAGTACCAAGTATGTTAAACCTAAAAAACACAAACATCTTCACTTCTGAACTTCTGAGTGTGGCAGTTATAACATTCACAACTTCCAATAACAGTCACAGAGGATAAAAATGCCACAAAGTCAGCAAAGAATCCAGGAGTTATTAGTTATATGACTGTGAAGACTTAGGCTAAAATACTGAACTCAAGTTTCAAAGCGTGTCTGCCAGCCGGGAGATGTGCAGAACAACCTGTCCACCCAGCTGCCCACCATGGGACCCACCTAGAAGGCCACCACTGCAGTTATTTTTCTTTGTGGATCAGGAGATACTGGGTACAGCAGGGCCAAAGCTTTTGCGGATGTCAAAAGTTCCCACGTGAACTATGTCTTCCCACATGGGCCCGTTATGCCTATTGCATTAATTATAAATATGGCTATGCCTCCTTGGTGTGATATTGTAGAACTTTCACCAGGTTCCCGGGATAATGCATCTGAAATCAAACAGAAGTGTAGCAGAAAATGTAAAGGCTTTGGTAGATCAAGGAGTGAAGAATAGCATTCCTCCTAACAGTTGTTTAGGGAGGATTTTCTCAGGGAGATGCCATTTCTTTGTCAGAGCACTCCTCTCACCACACAACAGAAATGCGACATTGCTGCACTCCGTGCAGACTTCTCCTTGGGGTCTTATCAACATCGCTGATAGTGACAGCCCGATTCTCCTCTTCCATGGAGATTGGGCCCCTTTATTTCCCTTGATGTGTGTTTCTCTTACTGTTGAGAAACTAAAAGCATTGGCAAAAACAGCCATGATGAAAGCATGATGCACAGCTATTTTCAGCAGGAAATGATGGATGTCTGGGAGTTCATTGATAAACTCCTACCTCTGATTGATTGCTGTCACTAAGAGGCCTTGTGTAGATGTTCATCAGCATCATTGTAGCAGAGTATAAACCATTTCCCATGCCTGATGGTAAAACTTCTAATGTTTGCAATATTAAAATGTTTTACAAATGCATACCAGTGATGCAGACTAAATGATGTCTCCCTCATTGGAAATGTATGATCTTTGTAAGTTTCTATACATATATTTGTATTATATAATCCAAAATATACTAGTATTAAAGTAGGTGAAGGGTTTGGGGATTTAGCTCAGCGGTAGAGCGCTTGCCTAGCAAAATGCAAGGCTCTGGGTTTGGTCCTCAGCTCTGGCAAAAAGAAAGAAAGAAAGAAAGAAAGAAAGAAAGGAAGGAAGGAAGAAAGGAAGGAAGGAAGGAAGGAAGGAAGGAAGGAAGAAAGAAAGAAAGAGAGAAAAGAGAGAAAAAAAGAAAGGAAGAAAGAAAGAAAGGAAGGAAGAAAGAAAGAAAGAAAGAAAGAAAGAAAGAAAGAAAGAAGTAGGTGAAGAGAAGCAGCTAGCATCTTTTTCTCAAATTAATTCAGCAAAATAAAATACCACAACCAGGGTTTTATTACATCATTTGAAAATTACTAGTATGTTCATTGAAAATTTGTTCAGGTCTAAACAAGCTGTTAGGATAATCTGTAAGTGACTTGTTAATGCTATGAGTTAGACTATGGTTTTACTCAACTGTTTAGTCACCATGCAGTGTCTATTTTTATATGTATAATCATATATACATGACTGTAATACACAAGGACTAGATGGTATTACATTATCCTTAATACCAGAGACAATGCTATTAAGTGTCAAAAAAAATAGTAATAACACTCTTCAATTTGTGGGCCTTTTATAGGGACCAGGCTTTTGTTTTCCTTTTATTTAATTTTTTTCTCCTCTCAAGAAACAAACAAGAAAAAGGTTCATTCTTGATCTTCCATAGAAGACAAATATTGCCTATATAGCATAAAAACTTCTCAATAGATACTATAATTTGACACAGACTATGGTATTTCAAATATACATAATGTGTACAGAAACCAAACATTATTTAATCTTATATATTTCAAAGAACTGCACCTTAGTCCAACTTTAGACTGTAGAGTTATCAGAATTTCCAGTCCTGAAAATAATTCTGTGGTTTTATTTTTCTGTAAAATCTTAAAGGGTAAATAATATCTTGGCATGTTCAGAAATACTTGAGACTGGTTTTTAAATATAATTTCTTAAACATCTTATAGCAGACTTTAAGATTACATTTTCTGTACATATGTTATTGTTGAAATCAAATACTGTACATGATGAGTAATCAGAAACTTTTGTTTTTTATCTGATAACAAACTAATTTGAAATTTTCATTTTAGTTAATGTTTTGAAAGTTAATCTCTTGTGCAAACCTTAAAATGAAATTGTTTTATTTTAAATCATCAAAGTATCCAGAATACTGATGAAAAGTATTAAATGAATTTATGGGTAATAAAGAATGTTTAGAACCATTATACACATAGTATAGTTACCAAACAGTTGAATATGTTGCAAAAATTATTGCTATTTCTGTATATGGTCATTTCTGAACTGTTGCTTTTCTTGCTGTTTTCCAACTGACAATGACCGTGCTAAGAAGCATCTTTATAAACTGGTGCTAAATGATACAGAGATCATAACTAGACAGGATGTTAAGAATTAAGCCATACAGTTAGTCTGGATTTAAAACAATTTCAAACAATCATTTACTATTTTGCTTTCCTTCAAAGAACATAAACTTCAGTTATAAACACCAGTAAAGTCTTATTTAGGGGTAAGAAATATTCTTGAATTCATAAGCAATAATGTGGGGAAATGTAATGTTTTACACAGTTTCAATCAATGTCAAATAAAATTTAATTCCAGCTTTCCTGGAGAAAAATTATTGAACTCAGAACTTCTCCATCAATGACCAAGAAGAGACCACACTGCTGAAGAGAAAAGAAAACCTCTGTCTTCCTATGGAACTGTTAATAAGTTCATTAAAACAACAATATCATGTTTTAGTATAGAAATGCTTATGTTGTTAAGAAGAGAAGAAAAGTCATCTAAAAGCAATACCTCCAGGATGGAGGTTAAATGAGAGATACACCTAAATCACTAGTCCTATACTCAACACATCTCTAACAAGATATCATACCACATGGCTCTCCATCACTAGTAGCCTATACCTATGTTCAGTCTGCAGCAGAGTCAGGTTCTGCTAATGAGACCTATTCACAACTCTCTGCCCTCAGTTCAGTGACTGCCTTAGTTCCCAACAGTCAGACCTACCTTGTAAATTCAGGCTCTTTATCAATACCTCAGGAGCTTCTCTAGAAGCCTGACCGTGGTGTTAGCTTCAAGGACCAACATTGTTAATGAGCGTTGGCCAAGGTAGTGTCAAGAGTCCTCATCTGTAGAGCACACACCATGCTGTGGGGTGTTCTATATGTCAAATGTGCTGCTCTGACTGGCTAATAAATAAAACACTGATTGGCCAGTAGCCAGGCAGGAAGTACAGGCAGGACAAGCAGAGAAGAGAATTGGGGGAAGTGGAAGGCAGAAGCAGAGAGACACTGCCAGCCACTGCCATGACAAGGAAGATGTAAGGTACTGGTAAGCCATGAGCCACATGGCAAAGTATAGATTAATAGAAATGGGTTAATTTAAGATATAAGAACAGCTACCGCCAGGCAGTGGTGGTGCATGCCTTTAATCTCAGAACTAGGGAGGCAGAGCCAGGCGGATCTCTGTGAGTTCAAGGCCAGCCTGGGCTACCAAGTGAGTTCCAGGAAAAAGGCGCAAAGCTACACAGAGAAACCCTGTCTCAAAAAACAAAAAACAAACAAACAAAAAAAGAACAGCTACCAAGAAACCTGAGCCATTAGGCAAAACAGTTTAAATAATATAAGCATCTGTGTGTTTATTTTATAAATGGGCTATCGGACTGACAGGGCTCGGTGGGGGCTGGAGAGAAGCTCTGCAACTACATATACCACTTATCAGGGACTGTTTCAAAGCACTTTACACATTTCCATTTTGAAATCCTTAAAACCATCTTAGACTGTTTTCTTCCAGAGACAGAATAATTTGTACAGTTTTACTGGGATCATGGTTGTAGAAACTGCAAGTCCAAGAGTGTGGCATCAGTATCTAAAGTGGGCCTGTGTACTAAATCACCCCATGGCAGAATGTACACAGGCAAAATTGCACCTAACAAAGAAGAAGGAGGCTGAGGGTATCTGGCTATCAGGAACCCCCTCCTATGAAACAGCATCCATAGCCTATTTACCAAAGTTCCCACCTCTGAGTACATAGCAACTAAATTTCAATTTGAATTTCAAGTCATAACACAATCCTACAAAGTAGTTGTTAAGCACCTCTTATATGTCAAAGCACTAGAGTACACTAAAGAAGAATAAACTATGGCCCTGAAGAAGTAATATTCTAAAGAAACTAAGATCAACATTAAAAACATACTCATTTTTACAAAACCAAGACAACTCCAGTCAGGTTGAGTGAAAATAGACAATCACGTTTTCAGAAAAACAAAACAACAACAATAACAAATCCCAGACAGAGATATTAGGATGTCCATTGATGGTAAAATGCCTAGGCAACTAACAGATGTTAAAAATCTGTTAGAAAACAAACATAAGCCAGACCTCTCAGAATGCCCTATACACAAAGTTTTGAGATGTATAAGCTCAAACTAAAAAGCACAGATCTCAAAAAAATGATGTATGAGTCTCAGCTCTGGCGGTATTGGGCCAGACAATTCATTGTGTGACATTCTATGCACTACAAGATCTTTGTAAGCATTCTTGGCCTACACAAGAAGATATACTTCTTCCTTCCCATTCCCTGGGATGGCAGGACAAAAATATTTCCAGACTGAGCTAAATGTCCTCTCAAGGGTAAAATTGGACCAATTCATAACTACTGGGGTAAAGCAATAAGAGTACACAGCAGAACCAGACTCTTAGAAGAAGAAACTTCACAGCTCACTATGATAGTACTTGGGAGGGGGAGATAAGGAGGAAGGAGAAGAGGAGGAAGGAAAGAGGAGGAGGAAAAAGAAGAAAAGAAGGAAGAGGGAGAGAGATGGAGGAATGAGAGAGGAGAAGGGAAGGAGGAGGAAGGAAGAAGGAAAAAGAAGAGGAGATGGAAGAAAAAGAGTGTAGCTGTTTTTCGGGTGAGGGGCTTCTCAGCACAATAACTCCAATAAACCAATGGTAATGTGGAATCTGTAAACTCCATTAACATATAAAATAGCAGAATAAACTAAAACAATAATCAGTATAGCTAGACTACATATCAAAAATTGTTCAAATGTGAGAGAAGTGAAGACAGAAAATACAAAAGGGAAATAAAACTCTTTCTCATTTGGAGAAGAAAGCCAGTGACAAGGGAGAAGAAGGTAGGGGTCAGACTAATGAAAACACTTTGTGAATCTAAGAAATGGCTAGAGAAAGGAGACTAAGAACTATAAAAACGGGGTAGAAATTTTTAAATTAAATTGATTCATATATATATATATATATATATATATATATATATATAAAATGCAGTAAGTATATCAGTAACTTTTTTCAATAGAAGAATGAAACAAAGCTGGAGAGATAGTTCAGTAAGTAAAGGCCCACAACCCCAAGCCTGATGAGCTAAGATCAATTCCTCAGGACCCAAATGGTGGAAGGAGAACCAACTCCCATAATTGTCCATACTCTGGTCTCCACACATGAATCATGGTACGTACATACATACATACATACGTACATACATACATACATACATACACATACATATATACAAAAATAAATGAGAGAATTAAATGAAATATATCAGTTATCTAAATATGTTGTCATACAATTATTTATTTTCTAATTATTAATTTTACAATGTTGCTTATAAGAAACACATACAAAATGCAAGGATATAGAATAATTTAATGTTAAAAATAGAAAAAGAAGTAAACATTAACTGAAAGAAAGCCATGTTAGGTATACTAATAACAAACTCCATTTTAAGGAAAGAAATGTCACTCGAGATAGTGATATTCCATAACAATAAAATCATCAGTTCATTAGGAAAGTATGAAATCCCCAATGTATGTGGATTCCCAACATAAGTCCTAGGGCTTGAGAGACAGCTCAGTAGTTAAAGGTATTTGCTGCACTCTAGCAGAGGACCTCTTAGAGGCCCAGTCCTCAGCACCCAGGTGCTCACAGCCATCTGTAACTCTACTTCTAGGGGATCCGATGCCCTCTTCTTGCCTTTATGGACTCTTGTATGCCTGAGGTGCACATAAACTGACAGAGGCAAACAAGTATATGTATAAAGTTGATAAATAAATAAAATTCTTTTAAAACTTCCAAATATATTAGGCAAAAAAATGGAGGAAAATGAGAAGTAAAAAGTCTACTAATATACAACAGACACAAACATCAGTTACCAAAGTTGAACTAAATAGTACATATACCAAACACTTTCTTTGGAGTGCTTATGAAATATATACCAGACCACTATGCAAATTTAATATGATTTAAGTCATTTAACTACATTCACTGATCACAGAGTAATTGGACTAGAAACCAACTACAAACAAAAAATAATCAAATTAATTTAAATGATTGGAAACTAAGCAATGCACTTCTGTTACCTTGGCAGCACTAAAGGAAATAAATATAAATAACACTTTCAGTTGAATGCTTTAAAGGATGGCCTGGGGGCTGGGGAGTTCTACGGCAGAACTCATGCTTAGCTTTCAAGAGGTTTTCAGAAACAATTATTTTAAATACACATTTAAGAAAAAAGAAGGTGGTGTCTGGCCTATGTTGCCACCAAAGGCCATGCAGATACCCGGGATCTAGGCTGAAACCTGTGGTCATTTTGGTACTGAAGAGTTGAGCCACCACTGGGATCATGCCAATCTGAGTAGCTATTGAGAGCTGCTGGTAGCAAAAGACCATGGGAGTATACATCAGTTGACAACTAGTGTTCAGAAGGAAAACCTATCAGAACCAAGGGTTCTGTTAGAAGAAACCATCACCAAGGTGTTATAGAATTCTGCCTTTTGAATGAATTGGCTCTTTCTTGTTGTAAACTTCTTGTGCAATAACAGCTATGATTCTCCCCATATACCATGCATTTCCATGTAATGTGTACATGTAATCTCATGACTACATCTCAATCATGACTACATGATTGTGAATAGTCAAGAAGATGGTTTCTTATTTAACTGTACAATTTTTATGAATAGGAACATACTAAAATATGCTTCATAACTAGGTTTATTGTTCCATGTGGACTGTAGACACTCAGAGGTCTTGTTCTTCATCCTTTGCCAAGTGTGACTCTTACCAGAATACTTGTCCCTGAGGGAGATTTGGTAAGTGGCTAGCGCCGTTGCATGGGACTATGGTGTTGTCCAGGTCTGGGCAGCTGCCAAGAGCCATGACTAAGGTCCATGGCCCTATAGCAGCTAGGGTCTGCTTGATGTCCATGGCTCCTGTAACCACCGAAGGCTTTGAGGACACCTGGGGTCTGGTCAGCCACCTGAGACCATGTTGGTGTCTGAGAGCTAAGCTGCCACCAGGGCCATATTGACCTGGGTGGCCTGTGATGTCTGAGCCCAAGCTTCTGCTGCTGAAGGCTATGTCTAGGTCCATGGTCATGCTACAGTTGGGGGTCTATGTTGATATCCATGGCTAATGTTACTACAGGGGGGGGCATAGGTTTTGAAATCTACAGGGCTGTGCTGAGCTGGCCCCACCCTTCACTGGCCCTAGGATAGCTGGCCTTGTCCCTCATGAGAAAGCTGCCCCACACACACTTGGGAGAGATGGTCTGCCCTCACCACAGGTGTGGGAGACCTGGCCCTAATGACACAGGCCTAGGATAGCTAGCTCTGCCCCTCACCTGAAGGAGGGGTAGCCCCAGTGGCCCAGAATGACCAGCTCAGTTACCACCCAGGCCCACATCCTGGACCTTGGATTAGTCCAACCTAACATATCCTCCATTTATGACCTGCTGGAGTACATGAAGAGACTGTTCCTGTGGAATGATAGCCACAGGATCTTCATGATTGAGGGCAACAGCAAGATTTCTAAGAGTAGTTTTGGTGGGGTCCAGTGATGACAGTCTGTCAGAGGCCAGAGGCCAGAGGCCTTGAACCAGACTCATTGCAATGAACATTTGCAAATGGGGCCAATTGGACAAAGGGTATGTGACATACCACAGTTCTCAATGCCACTAGGATGAATGAAGAGGTGTTGGCGATGCAGGAAAGATGGAGGAGAGAGGCGATTTTTTTTTGTTGTTTAATTTGTCTTGTTTTTAATTCATTTCAGGGAGGTTTCTTTGGGGAAGAACACTGCAGGAGTGAGGGACAGATATGGAGGTACTAGGAGGTGAGTGGATTGGAGTGCAAGATGTGCAATTCTCAAAGAATCAATAAAAATTGTTATTAAAAATGAAGAAAAAAAGGCTAAAGTAACAGTCAAGACTCTAACACAATACATTATAAAGAAATAATGTTTTTAAAACTGGCAAAGGGAAATAGAGATTTTTTATAAAAACTATTGAAGTAATAAATATAAAGAAAGTGGACAATAACAACAAAACCAGAAACACCAAAGAGAATGAGGAAAAACTCAGTTTTGTTTCAGGACATCTGATAGAACACAGCCTAATACCTGTTTTGAACACCTGTTTGCAGCCCTCAATATCTACAATGTGTTACTATGAAGGAATGCATTGATTCTAAATAAAGGTAGATAATCCTGTTCTATGGTATCAAGACAGAATCAGAAAAAGAGAAAGGACACAGGCAGACAGATATTCAGAGGTACAATAAAAATACATAGACTATTAATCCCAGCTATGAAAGGGTATGTTTCAAAGCCTACAGAACAGGAACAATTTTGTGACAATGAACTTGAAATTTTAGAGAAACAAATAAATTCCTTGGTATATATCTTACCAAAACTTACCAAGAAAAAAAAATACAGAATCTTACCAAGAAGAAAAAACCCATCTATTACAGAAAACAAAGTTGTAAGCAAAATTTACAAAGAAAACTCCAAGAGCATATGGCCCAACTAGTGATTTCTTCCACTAGTTTAAGGGAGAGATACCAACTATATAAAATTTCCTCCAAAGTAGAGAAAAAGTTCACTTTTATTAGTTCTATGAAGCTAAATTAACATCCGTTAAAATCTAACAAAAACATCATAAGAAAAATTAAAGCCAGATGAACACATTGAAAGACTCCCTACAATAGCTTTAGCTTGACTGCTGTAACGCCATTTTGCAAGGCTTAAACATAAAGAACAGGATATCTGCGGTTCAGGGGAAGAAGGCCAAACAGGAGTTCATAACTATGGTCGGCCACCCGGCCTTGGGAGAGAAACCATTGAGTCAAAACAGGATATCTATGGTGGGCCACCTGGCCTTGGGGAATAGACAGTTGGGCTAGGAAAACACCACTATGCCCTAGACAAGGCCAAGTCAGCCACACACATCCAAATTCCGAGATGTCCCCAAGTTCACTCTAGCCTTATTTGAATCAACCAATGGGAACCCTGTAACTATGCTTCTCGCTTCTGTAACCGCGCTTCTGCCCCTGGGATCCTATAAAAAGTCCCCCTTTCCCTAGGAAGGCGCGCAAGTCCTCCGAGAGACTTGTCGCCCCAGGTACCTGTGTATTCGAATAAACCCTCTTGCTGTTTGCATCTGATGGATGGTTTCGGTGTGTTCCTTGGGTTCGGAGTCTCTCCTGAGGGAAGATCTCCTCCGGGAATCTTTCAACATATGACCATCACATTTGATTATGCCTCACAATTTTAAAATATTAAAAGCTAAAAGATTAGAACAAAGGTCATTTAAGCAATGAACTATACACATTTCCAGGGTAAAGGGCACTATGAAATAAATACCCAGCTCACATCAGAAAAGAGGAAATGAGAGGACAAGCAAGCAGCTATTATGAAGAATTCAATGCGATGGCAAACATTGAGAAAAGCATCACAGATACTGAACTAGCATCTGAATAAAACCATAAAGCCACCCAGAATGTCAAAATAGCCTCATCAGCACCACAAGGAAGTATGACATCTGCAAGTCAGTTTGAACAATACAGAAGGTAGGGTTCATATCTAATCTATCATTCTTAATAATAACCAGAGAGATCCCCAGAAGTATAGTAGATCTGAGGATAGACTAGAATTGCACTAAGAAAACACATTCCTCAATAAGGTCTGTGCATATTCAAGGAAGTTGAGGCAAAAAAAAAAAAATGAGGAGAGCTGAACAGGGCATGTTTAAATAATAATCCTTGGCCGAAAGAATTAATAATAAGAGTAGAGTCAGTCCAAGATATTCTGGTGGAAGCTCCACCTCATCGCCCCTCCCCCACGCCTCTCTCTATAAACTCTGCCTCATTTCAGAAAGCCCACTAATCACAGCTCCTCCCCAAGGTTTCTCAGGACCACTCCCACGGGGTATTTAAACTGCCCCCCAGAAAACAGACATGTGGTACTTCAACCTCTCTTTCCCATCTCCTCTCTGGGAACTAGAAAACCATCTAGGAGCATCTTACCCATTAAATCTGGGCTTTTTTCTTAATTTGGGTTGATTTGGTCTGATTTGGGTTACTGCATTGGTGGACAGACTTAATGCCAGGGTACAGAGGCTTTTCATCTAGAGGTTCCAACAAGGGGCTGATTTCCCCCAACTGGCCCTAGGCTACATGGTGGGAAAACACCCTTCTCCCCCACACCTGCTCTCTGCCAGACTATATTGGCTTTTGGCTTGGTAAGTTGTCCTTTCCAAGTCATTGCTTTTAGGAGTCCAGGACCTCTCCCGATTTTGGGGTGCCCTGACAAAGATGTGCCTTGTCAGGCCCACAACCAGAGCAAAGACCTGCCTTTGTTCCATGGGACTCCTCCTGTAGGTGTTCTGTTCAAGGGAATATCCCACACCAACCCCCTTTTTTTGACCCAAAGCCTGCCACAGTGGACCCCATTTCATTAGGCTTCCCAGACTAGACCTACAATTCAAAGCCAGATTCCCCAACCCCCCTTGGGGTGTCTTTTACAAAGTCTATTCAAATTGGGGCTATCTGATACTGTTATGCCAAGATCTTGGGGAACCCACAAAAGACCACCATGGAGACCGAATCCCACATGTAAAAGCAAAGAGCCTTTATTTCAAGCTCCAGAGCTTGGTCCCTCTGTCTGTCCAACACAGCGGTGAGAGCAGACAGCTCTGAGCTCTGGTGGGGTAGAGTTTTTATCATACCTGAGGTTTGAGTGAGGGGATTTCCAGAGTCCAAGACCCTGATTGGCTGACAATTGTCTAGGGGTATCTGTAAAACAAAAAATAGGTGTGTGCTAGACTCAGGGACATCTGGTCACCTTAGCTAATGGTTGGAATGTTTGGGATGTCAGGTACTTCCTCACCTGGGTGGTACCATCTTAAGGCTTTTCCTGGACCTGGGTATTGCCTGCCAGTAAGCCTGTCACAGAAGCTGTGTCTAGGCCCCTAAGCCTGTCATAGCTGCTGTGTGGTCAAGCTGTTTTGGGGCCCCTCCACAGTGAGATCTTGAGAATTTTTGCCAGTGTAGAGATAAGTGGACAGAACTGCTCTACCTCCATGGTTTTTTAGTTCTGTGTTCCAGCCCTCACTACCAGTGACCAGTGACCCATGACACCATTCTTGTTGGCTAGCTAGGATCATAGCACCTCCAGATTCCCACCTATCTGGGAATGAGAGCCTGAAAATTCTGCTCTGGCCATGCTGGCCCCTCACTGACTCTTCCACATTCTGCCTACCCATCCCCTTCCTACATTCCTCACATTCCTCCTGCCATCCACCCCTCCCTCCATCTTTCCACTCCAGGACAAAGGTTGAAGACAAATTCCTGCTCCTTACCTGCCATCCTGTCCTCTCTTCCCTCCCACTGCCCCCCCCATCCTCCAATGCCACAACCTACATCCTGGTCCCCTTCTACACACTGGCCTAACACCTCCAATTCCTCCCCAGTCTCTTCTCATACCTGATTTTGCCAAACTAATGTCCTCCTCTGCCCTCTCCAAGAGGTAGCTGGAGCCAATGGAATTGCTTGAGTCCACACCCTCTTCTCTCTTCAGGACCTCTCACCATTGGTGAAATTATTAAGGCCACTCCACATAGTTAAAAGGGAGGTTTATATTGTGGGGTAACTTACAAATGGAGGGATAGGTTGCAGGGTCTGGGAAAGGTATGGCGCAGTCTGGCAGTGTTCTCTGGAGAACTCTGCTTGGTCTACATCCAGCATCCAGGGTCCCGGAACCAAGAGAAGCCTCTCCTCTCAATCGTAGGTCTTCAGCATCCTCCCCCAGGCCCGCCTTGTAGGCATGACCATTACTGAAGCCTCAATGGGGGTTGGAACTTCCAGGCCAAGGCTGGAATGGCTACCCACTACATCTCACAAATAGAAAAGCAATTGGAGTCCTTCTCTGCTAATCTTTCTGTTTATATCAAGGAGTTTTGTTATGTGTCCCAAGTCTACAGTCTGACTTGGCATGACCTCTGTGTCATCCAGGCCTCCACTCTCAAGCCCAAGGAGTGAAGGCAAGTTCAGGCAGCAGCTAGACAGTAAGCAGACCAGACCCACCTACAGTCCCTGAGAGTGACATGGCAGTGCCAGGTACAAAGCCCTACTGGGACTACAAAACAGGCCAAATGGCAGCAGAGGAGAGACCTCATGGTTCTCTGTCTCCTCCAAGGTAAGGATGATAGGAAATCACAACATGTCCACACGGTTGGGCTTTCCCGGCGGACTGCCTAGTTATTTCCAGTTCAAAATAGCCATTTCCAGGTCAGAACATCTCGCGTGACTAGGACTCTGTGGCTTTACATGGTTGCGTAAAGCGCATGCAGCCATGTAATCTACGTGCATGCGTGGAGTAGCCACATGCGGTCCTGTACACATGTTGCACAGGTCTCTCCTCTCTCTTCTCTCCTCTCCTCCTCTCTCTCTCCTCTCTCTTCTCTCCTCTCCTCCTCTCTCTCTCCTCTTCTTCTCTTCTCCCTTCCCCTCTCTTCTCTCTCTTCTCTCTCTCTTCTCTCCTCCTCTTCTCTTCTCTCCTCACTCATGTGAGTGCTTCACACAGACCCTGTCACATCTCTTCCTATCCTATATTAATAAACAGCTCTTCTGTGGATTTGTCGTGTTCGGGACATGTTCTTCGCAGGGTAAGAGCGTCATAATAACTAACAAAGGAAATGGTCTCAGACAAAGTTGTTGATTTTGATCAGCTGCAAGAAATTACAAAGCAAGCTAATGGAAATCCAGCCATTTTTCTAAATTGATTATGAGACTATGGATCAGTATACTCAACTTGATCCAGCCTCCCCAGCAGGAGCCATGGTCCTGTACACCCATTTCATTTCTCAGTCAGAAAGGCTGAGGTAGGTCCCCAAACCCCCATACAGAAATTGGTGAAAACGGCTTTTAAATCTTTAATGCCTGAGAAGAGGCAGCTGAGTCTTCATGACAGTCTAGGCTGCAGCAGAAGGCTATGCTCCAAGCCCAAGCGTTTGCAGCTGCCCTGAGGCCACCAGGACCTCCACAAGGGGAACAAGAGAAGTCAACCACTGATCACAAGGTCCCATGCAGCCAGAGCTCAGCCCAAGTCAACTTGTTATGCCCAGATCATGGGGACCCCCAAAAGACCACCTCAGAGACCAAATCACATATGTAAAAGCAAAGAACCTTTAATTTCAAGCTTGGAGTTTGGGCTCTCTGTCCAATACTGCAATGAGAGCAGAGAGCCCAGAGCTCAGGCAGTGTGGGTTTTTTATCATTATCAGAGGTTGGGGTGTAGGGAATGTTTGGAATGTCAGGTATTTCCTCTTAGATACAGGCCTCACTGGGTGGGGTCAGCTTATGGCTTTTCCTGGGTCAAGTTGTTGCCTCCCGGAAGTTATGTCTGGGCCTCTAAGCCTGTCATGGCAGCTCTCTAGTCAAGACATTTTGGGGCCTTCCACAATTTCCACCAGAGGCCTGCTTCAAATGTGGCCAGGAGAGTCACTGGTCACAGTATTGCCCTGACCCTTGGCTTCTGATGAGGACATGCCCCATCTGCCAACAGTCTGGACACTAGAAATCTGAATGTCTCTTCCCTGACTCCCTCTGGGGGCCAGAAAATCATTCAGGAGTGTTTTACCCATTAAACCTAGGCTTTTTTCTTAATTTAGTTTGATTTGGTTTGATTTGGATTACTGCATTGGCAGAAAGGCTTAATACCAGGGTACAGGGGCTTTTCACAAGGTTGAATGATAGTTTCTATGCAAATGTGTGTGTGTGTGTGTGTGTGTGTGTGTGTGTGTGTGTGTGTGTACAATAGCAATTTTAATGAAAGGCTGTGGTTCTGGAAGAGTCCTTTGTGATAGTAACTATTGTAGCAGGCTTTCTTTTTTTTCTTTCTTTCTTTCTTATTTATTTATTCACTTACTTATTTACTTATTTATTTATTTATTTATTTTTCTATTATCAGCTTGATACAGTACAAATTCTTATCCTAATAGTGAAATATTTCACTGAGGTTTGCCCAGTAATTGAGTAAAACCAAAACTTATTATAAGCCACAGCCATCCTAGGGCCCCCCCTGCTCTGTAGCCTCCCTGGTTCTGTGGGTTGCAGTCTGATTGTTCTTTGCTTTATATCTAATATCCAATTATGAGTGAGTACATACCATGTTTGTCCTACTAGATTTGGGTTACCTCACTCAGGATGATATTTTCTAGTTCCAACCATTTGCCTGCAAATTTCATGCTGTCATTGTTTTTCTCTGCTGAGTAGTACTCCATTGTGTATATATACCACATTTTCTTAATCCATTCTTCAGTTGATGGGCATCTAGGTTGTTTCCAGGTTCTGGCTATTACGAATAGTGCTGCTATGAACATAGTTGAGCATGTATCTTTGTGGTATGATCGAGCATTCCTTGGTTTTATGCCCAAGAGTGGTATGGCTGGGTCTTTTTGTTTTAATAAGATCTTTATTGACAGATAGTTCACATAGTATACAATTTCCCTGTTTGCACAGTTTGATAGACTTTATTTAGTCCAGCATCCTCATAGGTCCATGACACATCACCACTTCCTGTTTCAGAACATTGCTGTCTTCAATTTCTTTCTTCCTTCCTTCCTTCTTTCCTTTCTTTCTTTCTTTCTTTCTTTCTTTCTTTCTTTCTTTCTTTTTGTTTGTTTGAATGCTGAATGACATTTATTGAAGGTGGTCTTAAATACAGGCTTACAGCACAATGGGAGAACCCTGGAGGGTAGAAGTTTGCTTCTGGTGTTTTACCATCTTGCATCTAAGCTGTGCAGGATACATAGACAAGAAACTTCCCTTAAGCATTCAAGAGAGTGGAATCTCGCAGGGAATTAGCATAGGGAGGATATCAAGGTCAAGGTCAGCAAACAAGGCAACAGTTACCCAAAACGAGGACCAGTGCCCTACAGGTCCCCCCCTTTACTAAAAAATGAGCTTCTGACTTAGGCTGCGTGGGACGTCAGCAGGTCACCTTACCCGTTATAGAGACACCTGTCCAGGCCACACAGGTGTTCTATCTTAGGTTGGTGAGCGCTCCCCAGGCATTACCCGTCTCTAAATACTCATTATCATACAGGCCCAGTTGTGTGAGAGCTGCAGTGTTAACTGTTGCCAAAGATCTCTAAGTGGCGCTGTGCTTGCAATCTGTGTGTTCGACACAGAAAAGACCAATAGAAGTCTTAACCTACCCATAGTTGGTAGGCTAAAGGCAACTGAGCCATTCCCTTCCTTAACGAGCCTTACTGCAAATTGGAGTCCTTGTAAGATGGTATCCCAAAAGCAAATGGAACTTGAGTTTGTAAATTTATAACTTTCAAAGCCAATTAAAATGTATATAACTATTGATTTAAATTTGTCATGCCCAATAGAATGAAAGATTCACTAACTGTGGTAGCTACTTTTGCTGCCAGGGTCTCCACTGTGCTAGCTGTAGTAACCAATTATGAAATGACAATTCCAGAAACAGTAGTAATGGTGGTCATCACTGTTGTAACAGCAACAATGGCAGCAGTGATATCAAATTCTCTTCTGGAGCATGTGGTCATCCAGTGGCATGGACACAACTCCAGGAATGCAGACTGCGGAGAGCCATTTTTCTTGATCCCAGCACGACTTAAGCTGGCAGCTCTGCAAAAGAACAACTAAGAACCATAGAGAAAAAAACAGGCAACTACAAGGAGCGGAACTAATGGTCTCATAATGGCTATATTCAGGCTCACAAATTTTGAGGTATCCTCAAAGGGGGCTAAATGAATTTCAGGAGGCCAAAAAATGTTGCACAGAGCCACTCCTGAGAAGTAGGTACTACTCCAGCTTGAATAGGATTGTGAAAATGAAAATGCTTAGCTGACATGCTACTGTTAATAAATGGAGGTCAGTGTGTAAGGACTATGTCCTTAATTACATCATCAGGCAGCAATAGTGTCCCACCCTAAAAAGTGGGCAGGACCTCTGTTTGTTCCTTTTCTCTTTCCACTCTCTTCCCTCCATGTGGTCTCTCTGTCTCTCTGTCTCTCTGTTTCTCTCTCTCTCTCTCTCTCTCTCTCTCTCTTTCTCTCTCTCTCTCTCTCCCCTCCCCACTTTCTCTCCCAATAAAGCTCTAAAAGGTAACCATGGCTTGTGATTCTTCAGCTCATGATTCTTCTGCCTACCAGCACACTCCTTGGTCAGCATGGCTGCCGCAGGCAGTGGCCAGGCACGAGCAGCACCAATTTAACCAACATTTGGTGCCATGACTTGGATACACCAACCAAGGACCTGCTGACTGCTGCCGCTTGCCGCCTCCGCCTCCTCCCCCATCCAGCAAGACTGCAAGACCGTGACCCCTATACAGCTACCACCATGATTCTTCAGTGAGTCTGTCATTCTCACAGCTATAGTCTGAGCTATATTCTTTGCAACGGACACCCCAGGGGTTGTCCTCGGGCTGAGCTGGCAACAGCAGGCACGTTTTCACTCCTGACAAGGAGAAATATGTCATCTTGGGTCTACTGGGTAGACCAACTGCACCACAGTCGCAGCCCTTCCTATCCCTTGTTGAAGAGGATGGCGAACTTGAGCTGATTCATAGATCCCTCTTCACTCTCGGGGAAGCCCGAGACTGGAGTCTGATCCCAGTTTCCTATATTAATTTTTTATTTCTCTCTCAGTTATAGCCATGGAACAAAGGATCGGATACATTTACCACCTACATTGGCAGATGGGACAGGCACCAGTAAACCTGGACACATAACAGAGTCAAGGGAACTTCTGCCATCAAACGGGCAAATAAGAGTTACTTTATCCCCAAGCTTTCTGCTAAAGCTCCTTCCCTTCTTCTTCCCCACTTCTGCATCTGCCACGTGCACCCTTTTCTGTCTGACTTCCACCAGCAGGCTCAAATGGGCAGGCTTGGGTGGCTTCTAAGACTTGCCTTAACTCACCTTAACTCCACCCACTTATTCTCAAATGCCTTGAGAAGCACAGACAGGTCTGGTAGTGGCTAAGATTGATAAAATAAGTTTACAGTAGTCAGGATGGCTCCTAAGCCAAAAAAATGAGCTTATAGCCTCAGACAAGTCTTCCAAACGGATTGGTTTATAGTCTGCCTACTGGCAGATCTTCCAAAAGCTGTCCTTAAGCCATCAATCATCAGGAAAAAAAATCAGGAGTAAAATCTGTCTCTTATTCCCAGACCTCCCCAACTAAAACTTAAGCATCTGGAGAGCAAGTCTCCTGACCCCACAGGCAAGAGTCACCTGTCACATTTAAAGTGTTCCAGGAAAGAGATAAAAGTCTGAAAACAAAATTGCCAAGTGCTGGCACTCGCTGACTCCCAAAAGCTGTTGGGTCCCTGTTTTAAGTGAAAAAGGCCACGGTCTAGTGAATGCCCTGCCAGGCCATCAACAGCCTTGTTAAAAGTGCTGCCTCAAAAGACAACCAGTCAGCTGACGGCCCCCAGGCATGAAGACACATGGGTACACTAAGCTAAGACCTCCAACAAACCTAGGCTTGGCTACAGGCATGGCAGGGAACCCAGAACTCAGCAGGGAAGTGATCCGTTTCTTTCCTTCTGGACACCAGAGCCACTGACTCAGTCCTGGGAGTCTTAGGATGTCACTTCTCTTTTCTATTATCAGGTACAGAGGACAACCTTACTTACCTCATCAGATTTAATTGCACTTTCAGAGTTACGTAATGAAAAAAAGATTTCCAACTAAGATAAGAGCTCATTATCTCACTTTAAAGTTACTGCCTATGTTTCTCATGTGCATACAGACAGGGCCATGATCTTTGCCTTGTTCCTAATTCCAAAAAAATAAATTCTCATGTACCACAAGCTTTTCTCTTCCCAGTACCCTGTTCTAACTCACTGTTCAGCTAATGGTACAGGACCACCACAGAGCCGGAGTCCAAAGATCATCAAATAAGGAACTGTAACAGCTAAAAGGTATTTACACCCCCAGACCCAAAAGCATCTGGGCACTACAAAAAGACTTTAATGTAAATATCTATTACTATGAGATGCTTTAAAACAATCTGTCTCTGATAAAGCTTAACATGTTTCAAATTCTATATGGACAGGCTAGATCTACCAACATAAAATAATAATGATTGTTTTCTCTCTAAGCTTTTTTCTGTGTCATTAGCATCTTGTCAGACAGAATGTTCCCAGTCACAGCCAAGAGGGATACATGTCTCCAGAGCAAATGGATGACAGACAACATCCCACAATGCCTGTCTACCTAAGAAGACTCCCCTTCTCCATTCTCCCAAGAGCCAACCAACATCCAAAAGTCTGCTGGAAGCAGTTATTGAGAGGAACAACGCCCCTATTCCCATCTACCTGCTTTTTTTTTGTAATAAGTGAAAGTCTGGGATGTAAGGACTATGTCCTTAATTATGTCATCAGCCTGAGATGGTGTCCCACCCTAAAAAGTGGGCGGACCCTATATGTGTTCCTTTTCTCTTTCTGCTCTCTTCCCTCTGCACAGGCTCTCTGTCTCTCTGTTTCTCTCTCTCTCTCTCTCTCTCTCTCTCTCTCTGTTTCTCTCTCTCTCTCTGTTTCTCTCTCTCTCTGTTTCTCTCTCTCTCTCTCTCTCTCTCTCTCTCTCTCTCTCTCTCTCTCTTCCTCTCTCTCCCAACAAAGCTCTCTAAAAGGTAACCATGGCTTATGGTTCTTCAGCTCCTGATTCTTCCACCAACCAGCACACTCCTTGGTCGTCATAGCCACCATGGGTGGTGGCCAGCCACAAGCAGCGCCCATTTAACCAACACAGTGTTCTTCAGTCTTATCCCTAATCACCAAGGAATCTGGATGACACGTTCTCAAACATACTTGAAGAAGAAATTACCATACATTACCTTCTGGAGAATCCAACTTCATGGCTGCAGTCCCTAGACTTATGTTAATGCTTGCCAAAGCTGGCCATATTGGGCTTTCAATCCCCATTAGCATCGGAAGGGAAGAGCTTTTCACAAAGGTCCAATAGACCTCTGCCATGTTGGGCTTCAGCTGCAGCCACAGGGTGCACTCAGTGCTCAGAAATCCAATGAGGAATCTCATTGTCCTAAGGAAAGACATAAGCAGAACCCCAGGCCCACACCAACACCAGATAGGGTCCCCTGCAAGTGTCAGTAGAAAGATCCTTCCATCGCTCCAGAGGGTGATTTGCAACAGGAGCCCTATGGTGCTTATCTGCAATGGATACTCCAGCAGAATCCACCAATAAAAAATTTTAAATTATGAAACAAGGGAAATAATAGAATGTGGAGAAGAATGATGAGCCCCTAGTTTCCCCTTTTTGCTTTAGCAAAATATGTTTGTTTGGTTTGGTTTTTTTTAATAGTTCAAATTTTTCTTTTTTTACATTAATTTATTTTTCTATTATCAGCTTGATACAGTATAAAGTTTTATCTTAATAGTGTAATGTTTCATTGAGGGTTGCTCAGTAATTGAGTAAAACCAAATCGTACTATAAGCTACAGTCATCCTAGGGTCCCCGTGCCATATATATAGCCTCCATGGTTCTGTGGGTTGCAGTCTGATTGTTCTTTGCTTTCTATCTAGAATCCACTTATGAGTGAGTACATACCATGTTTGTCCTTCTGGGTTTGGGTTACCTCACTCAGGATGATTTTTTTTTCTAGTTCCATCCATTTGCCTGCAAATTTCATGCTGTCATTGTTTTTCTCTGCTGAGTAGTGCTCCATTATGTATGAATCCATTCTTCAGTTGATGGGCATCTAGGTTGTTTCCAGGTTCTGGCTATTACAAATAATGCTGCTATAAACATGGTTGAGCATGTATCTTTGTGGTATGGTTGAGCATTCCTTGGGTACATGCCCAAGAGTGGTATGGCTGGGTCTTGATTCCCAATTCTGAAAAACTGCCATACTGACTTCCACAGTGGTTGTACAAGTTTGCACTCCCACCAGCAGTGGAGTGGTATTCCCATTGCTCCACATCTTCTCCAACATCGACTGTCATTAGTGTTTTTGATCATAGCCATTCTGACAGGTGTAAGGTGGTATCTCAGAGTCATTTTGATTTGCATTTCTCTGATGAGTAAGGATGTTGAGCATTTCTTTAAATGTCTTTCAGCCATTTGTGTTTCTTGTTTTGTGAGTTCTCTGTTTAGCTCTTTAGCTCATTTTAAAATTGGATTGTTTGGTATTTTGATGTCTTAATTTCTTGAGTTCTTTATATACTGTGGAGATCAATCCTCTGTCAGATGTGGAGTTGGTGAAGGTCTTTTCCTGTTCTGTAGGCTGTCTTTTTGTCTTATTGACCATGTCTTTTGCCCTGCAAAAGCTTCTCATTTTCATGAGGTCCCATTTATCAATTGTTGTTATCAGTGTCTGTGCTACTGGTGTTATATTTAGGAAGTGATCTCCATAGCAGGCTTTCTTTTGTGTCAGCAACCAGCTCCCAAATCGTGACACAGAGTCTTATTTTGAGTTATAAATGCTCAGCTTTAGCTTAGGCTCATGTCTTGATAGCTTTTATAACTTAATTTAACCTGTTTCTCGTCATCTACATTTTGCCTTGGGGCTTTTTACCTTTCTTTCATTCTGCATGTCCTGCTTTCCTGCTTCCACCATGTCTGCTGGCTGGTGGCTGCCTGACTAGCTACCCCCAGGTGTCTCCCTCTGTGTCTTGTTTTCTCCTCTTCTCTCCTTTCCTCTCAAGCCTAGATTCCTCCTCCTACTTATTCTCTCTGGCTGCCAGCCCTGCCTATCCCTCTACTGCCTAGCTATTGACTGTTCAGCTTTTGATTAGACCAATCATGTGCCTTAGGCAAACAAAGCAACATATCCTTACATCAACAAACAAATGCAGCATAAATAAATGTAATATATCTTTGCCTAGTTAAAGTAATATTTCACAACAAATTATCAGTCAATTATATATAAGAACCTTCCCTTTTTTAACTTTCTCATTTTACTAATTTATGGGGAGGAAAGGGAGAAAGATATGCTATATAGCCCTGACTGACATAAAAATCAAATCATTATATAGACTAGTTTGGCCTTAAACTTCTGGTGATTTAGTCTTATGTTAGGGTTAGCATTATCCACTTTTTTTTTTTTCAATTCTTTCAAATATGTTGACACTAGGTGACATCATCTGTGAAAATTGAAAAATAACCAAATAAAATCAACACTATGTGCTTTAACAACAGTCATTCAAGATAAGAGAAAAAAATTAAAATTTTTCATGACACTAAATTTTACAATAATTCTTGGTTATGACAACAAAAGCACAAAACAAACTAGACAGAAATATTAAATTGGATCTCACCAAATTAAGAAAAACTTTTAAGTATCAAAGCACACTCTCAAGGAAGTAAGAGAAGATCCAGAAAAGGTGAGGGAACATTTACAAATCATATGCCTGATAGATTAATTCTGGGCTAGTCAGATTGCTCAGTGGGTAAAGTGCTTACCACCCAACTGTGAGCACCTGAGTTTATAAAAGTAGACTGAAGTAGTGCACCTCTGCAATTCCAGTGATTTTACAGCAAGATGGAAGGCAGGGAGAGCAGCAGGCTCCCCAAAGGCTTTCAGGCAAGCTAGCTTGGCATGCATATACAGTGGAGAATAGCAAGCAACAACAAAGAGACAGGACCACTCCAACAAACACCTAAGATTGTCCTCTGAGTGTCACAAGAGCCATAGTACACATGAGGCTGCAGTCATGAGAGAGGGAGGGAGGGAGGGAGAGAGAGAGAGAGAGAATATTCTCAAAAATGAAGTGTGCAAAACCCTACACTCAGAAGGATGAGATAGATAAAAGTGAAACCAGAGAAATTGGGATCCCTTCTTGGGTTTCTTAGTCTAATTAATAAAATGAATTAGAAAGTACTCAAATGGAAGCTCGAGGATGGTTATTTCATTTCAGAGTTAAAACTCCAAAGCAGGCAATTTAAATCTCAGCAACTGCCTAGAGGAGATAGAGAGGAAGTGTGCTGTTTGGGTTAAGACTGTATGGTGGTTAGCCACAGGGTGGTTAAGCAGCCTCCTGGCAGGGAGAGCATCCTTAGAGAATGGGTAAGGAAGACCAATGTACCCAGGGGTGGGGGTGGGGGTGAAGGGACAAAAATTCCTACTGAGACTAGCACCTGAAAGGGACAGAAAAGAAGTTTAGGAAACAGTGTGCCAGAGTCAGAACTCAGAAAGGTGAGCAGACACAACAGAACAGAACTTCATAGCACCTTGTAAAGACTGCCTTAGAGCACTTCTGGGAGGGAAAAGTACATTGACTCATTAAAGGACTAATTACTCTTCCTATCTCTTTAGCATAGTATAAGGTAAACTCTCCATCCTGAGTAGTAGTCCCTTGGCCATATGATAGACTTGCACAACTGGATTATCTCTGGAGGGAGTAGACAAGGGCATGTATCTGCGCAGAGGTGGATTCCATTCTCTTGACTGGGAAGTAAGGCACTGAAGCCCCTTAAAGGAGATGGCTAGCGGTTAAGTCCATCCCTGCTACATGCACGGTCTGGTTTCAACAAAACAAACAAAAAAGCACTTCAACAGTCACTCTTCCAAAGACAGGCCAATAGTAAGTAAGCACATAAAATACATTTAACACCACTAATCCTCAAAGGTGCAAATCAAAACACTTCACTCTGTTTATAGCATAGCTATTATCAGAAAATAATTTAAAAAACAAGTGTCACTTAACACAAGTGTCACTGACACAAATATGAAATAATGCAGTCTCTATGGAAAATATCTTGGGGTTCCATTAAATGTTAAACACACAATATATAGTTACTTAATGAAGATAGTGAGGTGTCCTCTTAGTAAGTCTAGACATGGACCCCACACAAATAGCTCACAAGACCAAGTAACTTCCTTTAACTATTAGAACTCTCGTTGCCTCTAAGAATTCACCTAGGCCACTGTCTTTCCTGCAATGTATTTTCTTCATTGTAGATGAACAGCCTTATTAAATAAGAAACACAGAGCCAATTGCAGAGTTAAAAGCCCAAAAGGTCAGAGCAATAGCTGAGAGCTGAGACGTAAAACTGCCTTTCTTACCCTAAGCTGCCGCTGTTGTCCTTCCCCTCAGCAACAGACCTACTTCCTTTGTGTGTCCTTATTGACTTTCTGTTCTGCCTTCTCATTGATTGTAAACCCAACCACATGACCACCTCATCACTGCCTGTCTGCACAGACCTCCAGGTCTCCTATGGTTGGTATTGAGATTAAAGGCATGTGTCTCCATGCTAGCTGTGTCCTTGAACACACAGAGATCCACCTGGCTCTGCCTCCCAAGTGCTGGGATTAAAGGTGTGTGCCACCACTGCCCAGTTTCTGCTATGGCTTGCTATTAGCTCTGACTCCCAGGCAACTTTATTTATTAACATACAAATAAAATCACATTTCAGTACAAATAAAATATCACCATACTTTATTAAATCTTTTCTAACTGTTCTGGTCTAAAAAATGTTGGTGTGTGTTTTCACATGAGTAAGTCAGAAGACAACTGCAGATGTCACACCTCGCAAGCCATTTACCTTGTTTTTTGAGACAAGTTCTCACACTGGTCTGGAGTTCATTGATTCAGCTAACTGGCTAATGAGACTCGGAGATCTGCATGCCTCCATCTCCTCAGTGCTTGGATTACACACCACACATCAGCATCCCCAACTTTTGTACTTGTGTCTTAGGAATCAAATTCTGGTCCTCATGATTTTGTGGCAAGCAATTTATCAACTAATCTATCTCCCTGCCTCAATTTCCCTCCCCCACCCTTTACTTCTGTCTTACTTTTCCATTGTTTTAACAAAACAATGTGACAGAGGCAAAGCACTTAATTTGAGGTTCACAGTTCCAAAGGGTTAAAAGCCATGACTCGTCACGGTAGGGAAGATTGGCAATAGGCAGGCATGGCATGGCACTAGAGAGGAGCTGAGAGCTCACATCTCCATCCACAAGCACGAGGCAGAGAGAATACTGGGATTAGTGGGCTTATGTGCTACATTGGGGAAGAGGTTTTGCTTTTGTTTCTGCAGAAGAAAAGCTATGGATACCAACAAAATTAATAAAAATTCGATTCGAACAGGAGAAACCCCTTGATGAGGAGAAGTAAGAGCTCATCCATCAATGAGACATCTCTACAAGTTGTAAGAAAAATTTAACAATCAAAGGTTGGGGTAGGGTTCTGTTTTTGTCTTTCCAGGATAATGAAAATACTCATCTTCCAGAAATCATAAGGCCTTGGATATTCAGATGTTACAGCAAAAAGAAAGAATCTATTGGTACCAATCTACACAGGGTAAAATATCACTGTCTAACATCTACATCTCTATCAATCTAGAACAGTTGTGGGTCCAATTCAATTATAAACCAAGTTGGCTTTGGAGATGGAATTGGCTCACTCCTTCTCTAAACCCAAGCATATTGCTAAAAGAAAAGGTTGAGAGATTCTTCAGTCCCATATCAAAAGATCCCTCTGGTGTGGAACAGAAGGAAACCAATAAAAAGGGTCCATTGTCTTCAAGATTCTAATTCTCTCCATGCTTACTCTTGATTTCTTGGAATCCTTTCTTACATGTCATGTCATCTTTAAATCCAAACCTTCCATTTTGATAAAAAAAAATAAGTTTTTCCAATACCAATCTCTGAAGTCTCCAGAAGGAAGATAGGGCCCCAACAACAACTCTACCCAATCCAGAATGATGCCATGGTATCATCATCATACTACACTTCTTGCCAGAATTTCAGGCAATCTTACCCATTACTCTGAGAGTTGCTGCAGAATCTACAGTTAGTCTAACTGAGATTTAACTATCTGAGCTTTCTCACAATACCCAACAGAGATACCATCACCCCCTAAACAGCAGGAAGCAATTCTAAGAAAACAATGCCTCTTCTCCCTAAGGTTTCATATTTCTCAGGGTTATGGATGATGGTTATAGGGTTGGGGGTGGAAGAAAATACTAGACTCAATATTCTCTTTAAGAAAAGAAGGGTTGGGGATTTAGCTCAGTGGTAGAGTGCTTGCCTAGCAAGCACAAGGCCCTGGGTTTGGTCTTCAGCTAAAAAAAAAAGAAAGAAAGAAAGAAAGAAAGAAAGAAAGAAAGAAAGAAAGAAAGAAAGAAAGAAAGAAAGAAGGAAAGAAGGAAGGAAGGAAGGAAGGAAGGAAGGAAGAAAGAAAGAAAGAAAGAAAGAAAGAAAGAAAGAAAGAAAAAGAAAAGAAAAGAAAAAGTGTCTCAAAAAAAAGAAAGAAAAAAGAAAAGGAAAAGGGCAGTGGTGGCGCATGCCTGTAATCCCAGCACTCGGGAGGCAGAGGCAGGTGGATCTCTGTGAGTTCAAGGCCAGCCTGGGCTACAGAGCTAGTCCAGGAAAGACTCCAAAGCTACAGAGAAACCCTGTCTGGGGGGGGGGGGGGGGGGGGATTTGGGTTGGGGATTTAGCTCAGTGGGTAGAATGCTTGCCTAGCAAGCACAAGGCCCTGGGTTCAGTTCTCAGCTCAAAAAAAAAAAGAAAAGAAAAAGAAAAAAGAAAAAAAGGAAAAGAAGAAATGGAATGGATAAGCATAAGATATTATGGTAGATTATTGTATATAGTAGTAAACGAATTTAGTAAAATAGCAGCCTTAGATAATTTACACTGTAATTTGCACTATTATGGATTCTTGTATGTTGATACAAATGTAAACTATTTTTATATTCCTGTTTAAGATAATTTGTATATTGATACAAATACAGAACTGTATTTGTTATAATGTATATATATTTCTACTCTTATTTGAGTAGGTTGTTGGACTAATGATCTTTGTAACATGCCACCTACCCATGCTCTAGACTTCCCTGGATTTTAGTATGTGTTTTTTGTTTGATATTGTTTGCATTTATTGTAATTCCAATATATCTAGGTCATTATCCCTCATTACTCCTGGACAATATTTGATAACCATTTCTTTGTATATAGTCTTGTATTAGGTTAGAACCTTCTTATTTAGACAAAAGGGGGAGATGTAGTGGGTAGCCATTCCAGCTTTGACCTGGAAGTTCCAACCCCCACTGAGGCTTCCGTAACTGTCACACCTACAAGGCAGGGCTGAGAGAGGACCCTGAAGACCCAAGATCTGGATGCGCCTGCTCTCTTGGTTCCTGGACCCTGGACACTGGAGGTAGACCAAGCAGAGTTCTCCAGAGAACACCGCTGGATTGCGCTACACCTTTCCCAGACCATTAACTATCCCTTCACTTATAAGTTACCCGACAAAATAAACCTCCCTTTTAACTATGTGGAGTGGCCTTAATAATTTCATCAATACCACCCCCCATAGTATACCTCCCCCAACAACTTTACACACCTTCTAATCCTTCCCAAACAGTTCCACCAATTGAGAAACTAAGCATTCCAATATGTGAATATACAGGGCCATTCTCATCTAAACCACCACACCACCCTCCCCCAAATACTGTAGATTGCACCATGTGCATGCTAGACAAGTGGTCTACCACCGAGGTCTATCCTCGATCCTCTGCTAAATACTTTTACCTCCATGCCATCATCTTGTCATCAGAGTTCCTGGAATAGTAAGAACTTAAAAATTAAAGGCAGAGATGCATGCCTGTATGGCAATATTCACACATATTATTCAGTCACTGAAAGGCTAAAACAGGTACTCAAGCTGGGAAGGAGCTTGGAATGAGGAACTGAAGCAGAAGCCTGCTTACTAGCTTGTTCCTGCTTTCTGATACTATCAGGAACCACCCACCCAGAGGTGGCACCACCTCCTGTGGGTGAGCCACCCACAACAATCATTAAGAAAATACCACACAGGCTTTCCCACCAGCTCAGTTAATGGGGGCATTTCCTCAGCTAAGGCACTTCTTCCCCAATGTCTCTAGCCAGTGTTAAGCTCACATTAAAAACTAGCCAACACAGTGTGAGAAAAAAACACCATGCACCAACACAAAGTAAAATAAGTTAGACACAAAGGACAACAGGTTCATTCTATTTTTTTGAGCTAAGCAGAGTGGACAAATGTATTCAAACAAAAAGTAGAAAAAGGCTCAGCTGGGGCTGAGCATGTGTGCAGGGTTTGGGGGTGGGGGGTGAAGGGCTGATTTTCAGTTGTTACAAGGTCTCTGAGATGATGAAAGATTTCTGGAACATTATTAGAAGGAATGGTCCCACAACTGTGCGAATGTATGCCAGTAATATTTGAAATGGTCAAGCAATAAAACTTGAAGCTATGTATATTTTACAAAAATAAAACAAAACATACTTTTGAGCAATAATCATTATGGAGTGAGATGGTTTAGCAGATAAAGACACTTGATGCCAAACCTGACTGCCTGGAGTTAATCTCTAGAACAATATGGTAGTGAGTTCAAGTTTGGTAAAGACCAGAGATACAGATGCCTTCAAAGTATCTGTCCATATACTTACTGATTAAAAGGAGAAAAATGACTTCTGGGAAAGAATAGTGCACACAGTTGACCACCATTACAAATGATACAAATCAACATACACCTCCTTGTGATGTGGGCATAAACCCATATCCTTGAAGTCACAGTCTGGATCACACACCCTGAATCAAATCATGATATAAAGTATCGGGGAAAAAAAATAATTTAAGGGCTTAACTGGGAAACAGTTATTCCCTCCATTTCAAATTCGCAGTATTACTAAAGACAAGGGAGGGCCGAGAAATCACTCCAGATTACAAATGGACTAAAGAGGCAGGAAAACTGAAGTCTCCTGTGAAGGATGGAACATGAAGGAAGTCTGACATAACCATTCCTGTGAAAAACTAATGAAACTTGAATTTCTAAAATCGACTGATTTACTGTGTATGTGTGTGGGCAAACAGCAGCCGCAGTCAACTTGTATGACAGTCAGAGAACAACTTGCAGATTTTGGCTTTTTCTTTCCACCATGTGTGTCCCAAGGATTGAGTGCAGGCTTGGTGACAAGTGCATTTACCTGTTAAACCATCTTGAGAGCCCATGAAAACCAAGGCATGGATGGTCTGTACATAACTATTATATTAATGACAAATTTCCTAGTTTATGGATCATTGTTCAGGAGCAAAAAGAAAAAACTAGATATGGAAGTGAAGAGAGGGAGAGGTGTGAAAAAATAGAACCACGTGACATTCTAACAATCGCTGACTATGGCAGAGCACAAGGGGCATTTCTACTAAGACTGCAATATTGTAGTTGGAGATTCTTTTTTTCAAAATACAAGTTTTTAAAAGGGGGTCTGAAACTTTTCCCTGCAAAGCAGACCAGAGTCAAGCTTCCAAAGTCCCCTCATGCTGGCATAGGACTAACTGTGAACACTGACCTAAACATAAAGCAGGTGCTAATGCACCTCTCCATCACCATCTCCAAGTCTGTATCAAATCACAGCCCCTGGATCTTATGAAGCAAGCGGCACAGATAAAAATGTATCAATCAGGATGGGACCCTGACATTGTGAGTACCAGGAACCTAAGATCATTTTAAAAGAACAGTAATATGTAAACACTGATTTCCCAAAAATAGTTTTCTTGTTCACTATAGCCCTTTACTCATTTATTCTGGAAATATTTGAACCAAGTAACATTCACAAACAGACAACAAATGGCACTCTTCAATCTTTAAAAGAAACTGATTTTCCAAAACAGTTTTCTTGTTCACTTTATAGTCCTTTATTCATTTATTCTGGAAATATTTAGTATCTTTGAACACAATAAAGCTCACAAACAGGGGTGGGTGCTAGCAAATTAAACTTCTTTCACTGAAATTGCCTCTAAAATATACTGACTACATGGGACGTATACTTACTATACATTTATTGTGGCTAAGATAAAAGACATTATTGATGAAAAATAAGGAGTGTAAAACAAAAATACTTTTAAAATGATGTCACACACACAATTTCATGAGAATGAGTTGCAATTCATCTTTATTTTTCACAGTATTCCTATATATATTACAAACACACATATGTATTATAAGTATACACTCGTAACTAAAGTCCATATAAGACCCAAGTACTACAAGGGCTGAAAGGACACACTGCAGCAGATTTATGACACTTTGCGGTTTAAATACTTTTAAAATCAATTTTCAAGGAGACAACAAATCGAATGCCATTACATTTTCAGAGGGCTCCATGTTTACAGAAATTCATCATTCAAGTACGTTTTATTGAAATAATAAGCCACGAGATTAGATGCAAAGCCCAGAAAAACAAGCCACGATATTAAGGAAAACCAGGGCTTTCTTGTTCTTTATTTCTCAGCCTAGAATCAGCTTCCTATCCTTACACCATAAAACACCATGCTGACAATTCATCCTATATGTTTACTCAGATACTTGTTTAAAATAAATACTAAACAATTCAGTAAATAAATACTACAAATAACAATGTCTTGATTTATAAAACAGTACATCTCTTTCAATGTGCTTGGCAACTGGACATCACATTTGAAGGAGTTTCAACACCCAATGGACAAAAAAAATGCACATAACTCCTAAAGAATTCAGAAATCAATTCAGTTACAGTTCTCACACTACAGATATCACAATAGATATAAACAACTTAAAATAATGTGCATCACCAAAATATTGTCATGCTTAAAATAAATCACCGAGGTACAAAAGCATTCCACAACTTACCCGCAGTTGTGAATGGAATGAAGACAAAGGCATTTTTCATCTAAGTTAAGCCAGTACTACACCCTAATGCATGTGCTCTCTTGATCAGATCAACACAATAGACACAAGTTAGCAAAGTCTGCTTAACTTGCTGATATCAAGATGACTTAAATCTAAAACTCTATGCTTATCATATATTACTAAAGTTTGCAAATGCAGCATGATCATTTTCTGAGTCAGGAAAGTGAAGAGTTACTTATTAAATTTGACACAACTGATTGAAAGGACAAGATTAATAGTATATATTTTAATAAACTAGCTCTAAGAAAGATGCTTATTAACATGATATTTTAGAAACACTATTATATAACCTACAAAAATTTAAAAGACAGTACTATATATATGAGCTTTTCACTATAGACACATTAAATCATCTGCTAATTAGCCTTCTGCTCTCTATGAAAGCGTTCCAGCAGAGCGCTCCTAATGTTCCCTGGTATCCTTTGGTGCTTGTCAATCAAAGCTTGAACAGCATTCTTGGTCTATTTAGAAAATGAAAGAAAAGTCACTGTTGGTTTGGTCTCAGTACAGAGCAATCATCTTGTAGGATTTTCATGTTATACTATTTGCAAAAGAACTTCTCTCCCACACATATCTTGCAGGGCATGGCCTAAGCTTTCTTGTAGCAATTTCTGTATTTCAGGTTTTGAGGCCTTTTCAGGGAATTAGTAGAGGGAGAAATGGAAAGATGGTGTTCAGTGGGAATAGACCTAGTTTTTCATGGTAAAAATCTTCAAGATATCTTCTGTTCAACAACATGGATGTATTTAACAGAACTAAACTATAAGTATACCTATTTTTGTTTTGTTTTATTTCATCTTGTTTTGATTAAGACAGGGTCTCATTATATAGACTAGACTGACCACAAACTCACAGAGATTCACTTATCTCTACCCTTTCCCCCAGAACTGGAATTAATATCAAATTAATGGTGCATTACCATGCCCAGCAAATTTACATAGTTTCCATCATAATTCAAAATGTTTTTAAAGAACCTCACTAATACAGTATATAAAGGTGGGTACAAAAGTTATAGTCAAAACACAAACACAGCAAGGGATGTAGTTCAGTGGTGGAGCATTTGCCTAGCATGAGTCAGGCAGCATTGCTTTTTCAGTTTTAGACTCCTTCAAAGCTTAATTCCAGGTGGAGTAGCTTTTCTCGTCCTCATGACTCTTCATCTCTTTGCTAGATTACTGACCACTCCAACATTTTAAAAATCCTCACTAGCCGGGCAGTGGTGGTGCACGCCTTTAATCCCAGCACTCGGGAGGCAGAGCCAGGTGGATCTCTGTGAGTTAGAGGCCAGCCTGGGCTACCAAGTGAGTTCCAGGAAAAGGCACAAAGCTACACAGAAAAACCCTTTCTCAAAAAAACCAAACCAAACAAAAAAACCAAAAAACCAAAAACCTCACTAACTTCTGCTACTCAAATCATGCTTTCTTGCCTCTGTCTTGTAAACCTCAAGGCTTCCATTCACTGCACAGCACCCAACTTATTTATTATTAAAAACTGAGATATAGAAACGTATTTCTAGATTTCCTGCAGATGCCTATAAACCTATCCCTGGCTTCTAAACACTAAATGTCTATTCACCCCCTGCCCATTCTCTTTCATGTCAGCAAAAATATCACTGGGCCTTGCCAAATATTTCCAATGGGGTAAAATCACTGTTTGAGAATTTCTGGCATATATATTATATACATAGTACATATAATACATATACAATGAAATTTCAAATAATTAAAACAAAAATCTGTCCTAAGACTAACAAAGAAAACACAAATTACCTTTTCAGCTAATTCTTCTGCTGTTATCTTTGGGTCATATGGAATGGGATCACCTAAGAAAGTCCGCAGCTTTACAGGAAAACCTCCATACATTGGAGCAAATGGATAGCGGAATTTTTCATAAAGCCATTTAAATAATCCTGTTTTAAAGTAAGCAAAATCATCCTTATTAGCCAAATGTGCTATGCATATAACTGTAAACTTTCTAATTAATTATACAAGACTTGCAGGAAGGTAGAAAAAATACCAACTCTTAGCAATGAGTGTGTGAGTTTGTGTGTGTGTGTGTGTGTGTGTGTGTGTGTGTGTGTGTGTGTGTGTGTGTGTATTAGGATTCTGAAGCTGGGCACTGATTTCAGTTCCAAGCAAGTGCTCCACCACTGAGCTACATGACCAGCACAGCATTTCCTAAATTTCCTAAAGGAAGCATTTCATCACCATACTGGTGCAATGTGCTCACAGGGATGGAGCCTAGAGACTGCTGAAGGAACATATTCAGTTTTGGGGTTTTTTTTTATAATTTAAAAATAAAAGGAAAAATTAAATAAATTCATTAAAAGACCAAGTAACATTTTAAAAACATAAAAGTTTCAGAAGACAATAAGTTACTATTACTGCAGAACCAAGACTGATGTGTGCCAGCAAAGCTGGAAGCTAAAATGTTTAGGACATGGAGCAAATGATCTACAAGAACAAAAGACAATGGCAGGGAGTCCAGACCCAACCCATGCAGACACCACACATGGGCTGATGAGACACAACTAGGTTTCCAACTCAGCAGGACTGGATTTAAAGGTATTAAACATAAATAAGTGGAGAAGGTTGAAAAACAAAACCAGCAACAATGCAATCCAAAAATGTAAGTTTCTTGAAATACACAGTTATACACTGAAAACACTGATTACATGTAGAAACAGAAAATTTACTGTCACACCCAAAGTAACATTCAAAAAATTAAAATTAGCTAGGTGTGATAATTCCAGCACTGGTGGGGAGGGGCACAGTAGTAGCCAGATCTCTGTGAGGTCAAGGCCAGCCTAGTCTACATAACAAGTTCCAGGACAGCCAGGACTGCAACAGTGAGACTCTGCCTCAAAAATAAATGAATAAATAAAAATTAATAAATAAATAAATGAACGAATGAGTGAATAAATGAATAAGTAAATAAGTAAATAAAGTTAAAATAAAAGAAAATAGACAATTTAGAGACACTGAATTTAAATTTAAGTAAAATTGAAAAGCAGTCAATAGAATTTTGAAAATAACTTATAATTCAAGAAACAATTTCTGTAATAATTTCTGATTTGCCATTTTAAAAGATTAGCAAAAAATTAGAAATAATTTCTAAAGTTAAATAGAAAAAAATGCATTAAAGCAATACTAATGTAAGGCTTGCTAAGGGGTTTTCATGTGGATAAGAACAGCAACAGTTACAAAAAATATACTCAACTCAACATAACATATAAACCTCAAGCTGAAAACAAATTGAACATTCCAAAATAAGGGACATTTTAAGAAAAAAAAATCCTAAGTTTTATTCCTACAACTATATTAAAAGTGAATTTTTAATTAATAAACTAAGAGACATAATAACTTATCAATATAAACATATTATGGTCCATAGTATTCTTCTAAAGTAATAGGATAAACCAAATGAAATGACATCCCATCTCCTTATGATGCCAATCTTAGTTTAATATGTAGGTCATCCAATTTTAAAGCTAGTTTCTTCAGTTGATAGTATATAAATGTGTTCTAAATCTTATCAACATAATTTAACACTATGTATTAGATGAATCACTTCTACATTTTGAAAAGCCCTTTCAAATAAAATTTAGTATGTATATAATACTCTTAACAAAAGCATAATGCCTACCAAACACTTTGGAGGCTAAAGCATGTAAATCACAAATTTGAGGCTAGCCTGGTTACATGGTAAGATCCAGTCTCAATCCCTAGTCCCTGCAAAATAATAACCACCATTACTTAGAATCATTATCCCTCAAAGTTTACATAGAACAGTACCTAAATATTCATTTCCTAAAATTAATAATTCAAAAGTCACCAGGCATAGTGGTGAATGTTTTTAATCCCAGTACCTGAGAGGCTTAAAAGCAGATGGATCTCTGTGAGTTTAGGGCCAGCCTGGTTTACACAGTGAGTTCTAGGATAGCCAGAACTATACAGTGAGACCCTGTCTCAAAAAAAAAAAACATCAAAAAATTTCCTAACAGTGTTCAAAATGCCTGTTTTATAGATTACACTATAATTAAAAACCATAGGAATGAGAACTTACTTGTTCCTCCAAGTGATCTAAATCCTTCTCGAATATTTTGTGTAAACATAGGAATAATGGGCTAAAGAAAAGAATTTGAATTGAAAAGTAAATAAATAAATCCACTTAAGGTCTCCATTGAGTCACTAAGGCAACTTTTGTGAAGGCACATTTGAGATCCTAAAAGTAGATTTTAAAACTAAAGGCATATCTAAGGTGGTATGATTTATCAGACTAAACTGACTTCATTATTTATGAAAATATAAATTGGAAAGACTATCCTCTAGTTGCAGCATGCAATATTTTATCTACTGATTTTTCTTACATATATAAACCCTTGAACCTCAAGAGGATTATGATACTCACTAATTTCATTAAATAAAGCGAATGTGGTAAATTAGTTTTACTCATTCCTAAATAATATGCTCATTAAAGAAGTTATAAATGAAGACACTTTGAAGAGTGTGGTGGCTAATGAGAATGGCCCCTATAGCTTCATCTATTTGAATTCTTGGTCACCAGTTAGCGGAACAGCTTTGGAAGGATTAGGGGGTGTGGCCTTGTTGGAGGTGGTGTGTTGCTGGAGGTGGACCTTGAGGTTTCAAAACCTATGCCAGTTAGTGAGATCTCTCTATTTCTAGCTTATGGATCAGATGTAAATTCTCAGCACCTTCTCCAGTGCCATGCCTACCTACCTGCTGCCATGCTCCCTGCCCTAATAATCATGGACTGTGTGACCCTCAGGAATCATGAGCCCTAAATTAAATGCTTTCCTTATAAGTTACCTTCATCGTGGCATTTTCACAGAAATAGAAAAGTAACTAAGACAAAAGGAAAGTTCAAATCAATTTAAATGGTAGGATTCAGCAACATGTTCTCATGGAATTAGTAACAAATTTTTGTGAGTCCACCAAATCTAAAATGTTCAGTACCAACAAAAAGTATGTGTAAGAATTTTAAAGTGTATAAATTGAAGAATTTTAGATAACAAGTTTATAGAATAATCCATGAACATCAATGGTTAAATGTGATATTTAAAAATGTAAATACTAGGTCAATGTCATAAAATAATGAAATATCATAAAGTATCATATAGGAAGGTCATGCTATTATAAACAGTAAAATATATCAAAATTGAACAAAAATTTTCATATATAAACAAATATACTGAAGTAAATGTTTTAGAATAGGTAAAAATATATACATGTGTTCATGAAGTTCCACATTATCTGCAGAACTATACACTTTTACAAGCAAGGTTTAGATAAAGATAATGATATTCTAAGTCTTTTCCACTCACTTCACTCACTCCACTGGGCAGAAGAAAACACACGGATAAACTTCATACCAATTGTCCTCACACTGAACTAGCTGATCACCTGCTGACCCCTCTCACCAGAGGGAAGACATCTAACATATTTCAGGGACACCTAATACATGTTTTGTTCACTGATGTATCCCTCGCACTTAGAAAAGTACCTGGAATAGATGAAATAAAAGGAAGTTATGGAAGAACTAAAGAAGGAATGAGCAAATACAGAAAGACGAGCTCCTGATGAACTGTGCTCTGTAAACACAGAGGTCATAGACAGGCAGCAGTGATGTCAACATTAAAAAAAGCACACACAGCTATCAAATTGTAAAATGATAAGGTTAATTCATGAAACTGCTGCATAGAGATGATAATGGACACTGAATTCTTTCGTAAAAAATCTACTACTATCTAAGGGATTGCAAGTTTTGTAAAATTAAATGGCTGAAATCCTAATGTTTTAAAAGTTACATTCCCAAAATTGAGAACTCAGAATGCATAGGAGAAACAGAAAAACCTTTCAGCTCACAGACACTGTTTTTTTCCTCATGACTGGAACTACTGACCATGTCTATAGACAGGCATGGTCCCCAAAGGCTGTATTAAAGGGTACACTGCATGAAGATGATTCAAGTTCAACACCATTCCTTAAACAGCTAAACCTCTGGAGAAGAACATTCTAGAAGCCTTTTCATAGAAGAAAGCTTGCCTTAGCTGGCTAAGTCTTCCATGTTAATATAATACTCTGGACATATGGTTTTTAAGTGCATCAAGCTTCGATCCTTAAAAACACAGCACTAATTTATTACAACTTTATCACATACAGTCATTTAACCCTTTTCTTGTACATATCTGTATATAAGGCAGCTGCGTAAATAGTTGACAATTTTTTCTTTCTGTACCCCTTTAATGTAGTGGGAGGGAGTGGGAGGAGAGGAGGGAGGGGAAACTGCAGTTGGGATGTAATGTATGAGAAAAGAATAAAAAAATAAAAATAAAAAGTCTGTCCCATTCAAAAGACCTTTAGATAGTTTCTGCTGATATTTTGTGAACTATAATTGGATTCCTCTCGAATTTCTTTCAACATGTCCAGCTTACTTTTTAAACTATTTTGGGGTAAGAGGCATTATTGGAGAATCATACTCAAAGCTTGGCACATGCTAAGCAAGTGCTCTTCCAGTGAGCTACAGCCTCAGACCTGCAGTCCCTTTTCAACATAGCTAATCTTGCTTCTGTAGTTTTAAGTGTGTTCTCATAGTTTATGAAAGCGTGGTTTGGTCTTTAAGGGATAGTTATGATTTACAACTGTGTATTTTTTACTGAGAAGTTTTCCTCACATCTCTAGAAGGCCCCTTCAATCTCTGACATCCGCGCTCATTGTGAAATGCAGTCAGGGGTGGCCACAGCGCTGCTACCTCAACTGCCTCCACTCTGCAGTGAGTGGAGGCAGTGAGTGGCCTTGCTGTGACCAGATCCTTCCCAGCCCTCCCTCTCTGTGCCCGACTCTCCTCATCTGTAACATTAGACCAATGGTTCTCGGCCTCCCTAACACTGAGACCCTTTAACACAGTGATCCTCAGCCTCCCTAACACAGAGACCCTTTAATACAGTGGTTTTCAGCCTCCTGAATGCTGAGACCCTTTAACACAGTGGTTCTCAGCCTTCCTAACCTTGCGACCCTTTAATATAGTGGTTCTCGATCATCCTAAAGCTGAGACCCTTTAACAAAATGCTTCTCAACCTTCCTAATGCTGTGACTCTTTAATACAGTTCCTCATGTTGTGGTGACCTCAAACCATAAAATTATTTTTGCTCCTACTTCATACATATAATTTTACTACTGTTATGATAACTAATTGTTATGATGCAATTGTCTGTGGCTTCCGATGGTCTTAAGTGACCCCTGAGAACAGGTTGTCTGACCTCCAAAGGGGTCGCATCCCACAGGTTGAGAACCACAGCATTAGAATATTGTAAGTCACTCCCTGACTGTGTAGTCCTGGGACAAACCTCCAAAGTGCTACAGATTATTATCAGACTTATGCTATTGGTAAATTCACAGCATTAAAATGTTGTATTTATTTTAAGTTTATATGAGGCTATTTCTCAAATTTTTAGAACTTTATAAAAGATCTTAATTGAATTATCTACATTATCATAAAAAGTTACCAAGAAACTCAAGAATCTGAGAAAGTTCTTTCATCATTTCTCTCTTTCAGGTCTCCTAAGCAATATCCTGCTTAAAAATGTAAACATAAGGATGAAGAACTAGAATTCCATGATAAACTAATAAGATTCAAAACTATTTCTGTTATCTTTATCTGAAATTTATAAAAAAATCTTTCAAAATATAAATGTAAAAAACCTCAATGTCTTGTTTTAGATTACAATTTTATTCTTGCTTTAAAATAGTGCACTGATTATTCTTAGTTTCACATAGCTACAAGCAGCCTTTGTATTCCATATTACTCACAAGCTACAATTCTGGTTTTCACATCTGTGCTTAAAAAACTTTAGAAAACAGGTAAAATGTGGTATTAGTCAATTTTTTTACTAGTAGCAAAACAAATGCATAAATGAATTAAAAAGCTTTTTGCTGAGTAAAGTAATCTGTGTTTAAAGACAAAAAAGTTAATTCCACAAACACTTAAACCCTACTCAAAGTAGATCCTTGCACTAAGGATTTAAATATAAAATTTTAAGTTATAATCAAGGAACTTATAATCTACTGTAGGACTATACTGTTTAAACACATAGTATTTTAAAAGTTAAGAGGTAGATCCATTTAAACTTGGGGCCCACAGTGAAGCTCTAGAGCAGTGACTTCCAGGAGTCACACATAAGCAAGTGCATCAGCACAAGAGAGAAAAGGGCTCCTGAGAGCTTTGGAGTATTTTGCTTTACTGTAAACTTTGTAATTTAAATATAAAAATATCCATTCTCCTTTGGATAATAATCTTTGGTTAGAATGAATCACCCACAATCTTTCTTTTTTAATCAATGATCTACGTTTACATGATGGACAATCAGACCAAAGATGCAGGTTGGTCTCCCTAATAACAGCAACCTGAAATGATAAGTTACTGAAGCTTGGAGAAAAGAACAACAGTCCGATAAGGGACAGCAATGTCCCCTTCTGATAATAATTATCCCTTAAGATAAAGTTCCTTGGGATATGGAGAGCAAGAGACTAAGAAATACTTTCCAAATGTAAAAGAAAACATCAAAAGCACATTTATATCACTCAGTCTGGAAAGTACAATAATTACAGGATTCTCCCAAGAACATTTAATTTCATTGATAAATTCATGTGAAAAGTGCTTTAGAAATATCCAAATTTCTCCACTGTCCAATTCTTATCATTATACTATAAAAATAGCTAATCATAGTTGATGAAAAATGACATTAGTCACATAGTACTTGTATTGTTATAAAATCTGATTATAAACTATTAAACCATCCATGAAACACACTAACTCATTCATATCGAAGTTACCAGAATGAGCTGACTGTATCAAAAAAAAAAAAAAAAAAGAATAACTGAAAGTGGGACTGTGTACAGAATTACAAATCTAATAAAGAAGAACATGGAATTTACAACTGAAAAATAAAACTTTGTTGGATACTTGCCAAAATGCCAGATCAGTTTTTGTTTTTTAAGATGGCTTCTCACATATAAGGAATAGTGCTCTTTTGATATATCCCTATAAATTGTTATATATTGTAACTTTTATTACAATAAAAGAACCTGGTTTCATATACTTTGGCTCACTTGTTAAGCATTTCTTTGAAATTCAACTAAGCTTTGCTTGAAAAATGACTTTGCTATGACTTACCACTTTTGCATCAATTGCAACCTGAGCAAAGCCTTTACGATTACCCCATATGATGTTGTAGGTTTCATCACTAAGTAAGGCTTCTCGGACTCCACCTGGTGAAATAGCTAGCAAGTGGCCACTCCTCAGGATTTCTACACATTTTTCTCGTGGTCCATGAAGAGCACAAAACACGTCTAGTAACAAACTGAACCCTGTAAAAAACATAATCACAAAGATATATCTTTATCTTGTTCAATTCTTTTAAGAGCAAAACTCATCATGATCTATGCAATTTACTACCCAGACTTTTGAAAACTTTAAGTCAATAGCTCTTAAGGTACAAGACCAGTTTCACTTATGAAGTAACATGTATCTTACTGATCACCTACTACTGATTACTTCCTGGCTGATCACCTCCTTACTATAGCTACTTTACATTTTCAAACTCTTAATTAAAACTTTATCATGAAAAATCGAGATCCTTCTCCCCATTTTACAGATGACAACTTAGACTTAAAAGTTAAGTAGTGTGTTCAAAGCCACACAACAGTTTCCCACTGCGCTATGTCCAGCCCTAGGTGCCTTCCACTTAATTTCATGCCATACATATTCTCAAGCACTGTTAAAACAATCAGAGATGATGTCTTGTCAGCAACCAAAACTCTAATCTCCCACTAACCCTGCAGCAAAGAACCACCTGAACGTAAATCTATGTTCAGCCATACCAAAATTAGCTATGACTATAGTCAAATCTATTGAAATAAAGTTAAATGATGCTAATCCTACAGTTAAAATTTTATAATAACAGCAAAAATCATTGAGAGTTTTAATCAACTGAAGAATGGAATTCAATCCAAGAATAGCTAATTCCAAACCTTAACATTCTATATAGCTTTTCAAACTATGACTATTCCTCCATGAAAGATAACCTGTCAAAAAGAGATACTTTATTAAAAATCCTACAGTGGAACTTCATGTGATTGCCACTGTACATGTATTTTCCTGCTTGAGACTGGGAACATGGATGGTCCATAGACCTGGGCAGACTAACATAGCTTCCATTGCCTTAAGGAGCTGAAACAACATTATAAATGTCATTAAGATTGAAATAATGCTTACCCTGTACCAAAACCTCACTGACTTAATTAGATGTACTCACAGAGTAAATGGAAGGGAGGGTCTGTAAAATACAGAATTTCTCTCTTGCACTAAGAATTATAATGATTTTATAACTTCATAAAATAATAGATGACTGAAGGTAAATCAATGTCACAATGTTATGAGCATAGAGAAAAAAATGTTTTGAAAAACCTAAAAACGTTCAGTTTTCTTATTTATGAAAAAGAAAAGCTAAAAGCAAACCTCTATAGCTATTAAAAAAAAAAATAGTGAAGTAAATACTTGAGCCAGATATTAAAAACCTTTTTAGGCTGGGGTGAGGCTCAGTGGTAAGACTGACTGGGTAGCATGTGGAAGGCCCTAGGTTTAACCTCCAGAACCTGACAGGCATAGGAGGCATTGTGAGATAGTAATGCTTACCATGAAATCTTTTGGGGCATAAAATCCACAAAATTGTAAAAGTGTGAAAAGGTGTCATTTAAAAAAATAAAAATAACTAGTTATGATGAGATTATAATACCCCTGTCCCCAATCTACAGAAACTCATCACATTCTTTGCAAAGGAAAGCCTTACATTGGATTTAACATACAACACAAAGTATCAACAGATTTTCTAACATTATACTAAAGCACTAACCATATGTATGGAAGGCACTCGCTGCTGGGTTTGAGTCTGTTTGCTGGGCCAGCTCTGTTTTTATTACTCCAGAGAACAAGCTATCAACTCTCCTGGCTTGTTTCTAGTGATTTAGTGATGAAAGGAAATAAGATTTATTCTCAGTAATTTCATTCAATGATTTTTTTAAATAACTACTTTATCTTAAACAATTTGACTAATTTTTTTTAATATAAAGCTATTATGAATAGACTTTTTTTTTGTGGAGCTGAGGATCGAACCCAGGGCCTTGCACTTGCTAGGCAAGCACTCTACCACTGAGCTAAATCCCCAACCCCATGAATAGACTTCTAAAATGCAGTCCTCAATCTCAAGAGGATTGTTGTTTGTGAGGCAACTCATACACTGGAAGAGATGTAATGTATATGCATACTCTTTAGGATAAGTGAAGACAAATATATCTTGTATGTATTTTTCCCAATTTTGATTGCTATTAAACTTTAGCAGCATTAAATAAGAAAAAAATTATCATACAAAAATATGAAATTTTAACTACCTTCTGTACAAAATTACGTTATCTTTTTCTTTTAATTCTACTTGAAGATTTGGGTTAGGGATATAGTTCAAGGTCAGAGCACATGCCTAGTGTTCCATCTGCAGCATCATAATAAATAAAGTTCAGGATTTAAGCCTGATGTTCGGGATTTATGTTTGTATTCCCACCTACCTGGTAGGCTGAGGCAGAAAGATTACTCTAGAGCACAAGCTGAAAGCCAGTCTGGGTAACCAACAGAATCCGTCTCAATTTTTAAAATTTTTTGTAACTTAGAAAACACTGACTAAATTTCCATTAATAAAGAAAAATAAATAGGACTGGAGGGCTGTAGTTCAGTGGTAGAGCATTTGCCTAGCATGTGCTCATCCCTAGGGATCAATCCCCAGCACAGCCAAAAACAAGACAAAGAAAGAGGAGGAGGAAGAAAATAACTGGAGTCAGTGGTAGAAAAAGGGAGAGGGAGGGGAGGAGAAAGGGAGGGAGGAAGGGAGGGAAAGAAGGAGGGAGGGAGGAAGGGAGGGAGGGAGGGGATAATTAGTCAGCAGTAGCTAGGCAGGAGGATTACCTACTCAAAGTCAGTTTAGGCAACAGAGAAAAAAGTAGGTGACATTTTTGGCTTTTTTTTTTGGAGCTGAGGATTGAACCCAGGGCCTTGCGCTTGCTAGGCAAGTGCTCTACCATTGAGCTAAATCCCCAACCCCCAATTTTTTTTAAAAGATATATTAGTTAAACTTGATAATTAGATGTTTTTTAAATTTGTTATCATAAAGAGGCAAACACTTTCTAAACAATACTAAAGACAGTCTACCACATGATTTGATCGCTACACACAGTTAAGTTTTACCTGGGATTTTAAAGACAAAGTGGTCAGCTACTACTCGGCAAGTTCTGCCTTTATGGATGAAAATTTTGGCCATGAAGTAGTAAAAGTCTATGGGAATAGCTCCATGATAAAAAATTATAAGTGCTGGTCCTTCTGGTATCTTTTCCATCCCATGAACTTCATAACCTGTTTGAAAGACAAGTTGCCAATACATAAAATGCAGGAACTTAAAATCTGTCTGCCTTCCTGATTCCCTTCTCCTTTGGTTGGTTCTCCCCGCCCTTTCCCTTCTTTTTGGACATAGAATAATTTGGTTCTTAAAGCGAGACATAATAAACAAGGCACTGGAGTGGAGAGTGCTGAGAGTCCAGGAAAGACAAAGGATCCACAAGCAAGGGTAGCCCAGGAGTGGGAGTCAAAGCAAAGCAGAGTTGAAAGGGACAATACTCAAGAAGGAGTGTAAGCAGTCCACAGTGATGAGGCCTGGAGAAGAGGAAGGCAGCCAAGGGCAGACAGCACAAATACAGACATAGGCCTGACAGAAACAAGGACAGAATCCACCCCAGGCATGGGCTGGTTTAAGAGGTTAGAGCCATGTATGAGGAAGCAGATCCTAGGGGAGGGCTCCCTGAGCATCTGAGGACAGCCATCAGAGATCCCTTGTAACGTGGCTTAGCTTCCCCATGCTCATGGCTTTGCACACTCACACCCATACATGACTCACCACTACTGTTGCTGATGTATATTTAGCATAAGTAGGATCCTACATGAATATACTTAGGGGTCATTTCTGTCCTACAGTGTACCTCGGGAATCTACAACGCATGAAGTGACCTTACTACAGTTATCCAGTACACATATTTTTTAATTTTCTGAAAAACATAAAATGTCTATTAAGGACTTTCTCTTATTAATTTTCAAGGGAAATAAATGATAAGAACCTAGCTTTTAAGAATGTTATTCCCATTTTCCGGGGATAATGCTTTTTAAAAATTGAGTGAAAGGTTTGAGTTAAAAGGCTGCTAGCCACTTGAGGGTAGAGACTTCACTGACTCATTGCCAACCAAACTAAGTTATTTAAAAAGCTTCAAATTAGTGTTTCATTGTATTGTTTAGAGAATCACCAAATGTTCTGAAAAATCCGAGTATATATAATCTGAGGGTAAATTTTAACTTCAAAATATAAAATACTGAATAGATTCTGGCATAAAGATATTTTTAAGTAGTAAAAACATAAACAAACAAAACCTGTTCAGTAATAGGTAACTAAATAAATTACTAAATTATTAAAATTCGTATTTACGAGAAGGATCAATGGCATGAAAAGTACTATTTAGCCACATGTATATAAATGATAAATAGACCAAAATTTTAACGAAGTTAATTTGCATAGTAAATTTTAGGTAGCTTTTTTAAAATTATATTTTTACAATAATTTTTTTTTATGTTTCTGAAGTTTAAAAAACACACATTAAAACTGATTTGATGTGAGTTCGAGGCCAGCCTGGGCTACCAAATGAGTTCCAGGAAAGGCACAAAGCTACACAGAGAAATCCTGTCTCGAAAAAACAAAAACAAAAAACTGATTTGAGTAAAACAAAATCCAAATGTGGACACCAGTAACTTTTATTTGTCACAAGATCAACTTTTTAAAAAGTTATCACTTATCCAGATAAAATATCTCATCACACTAAAATATTAAAGTGGGCTAAGTGCTGAATATTTATTTCCTCTGAACCATACGTATGTATCTAAAATTACCTTGGAATTCCAGTATAAAATAGTGCTTAAATTTACCTGTATTGTCTTATCTACTCACATGTAAATTGAAATTGCTTAAAACACATTATTTTGAAATATAAGTTAATATATATAATGTCACTGTTTTAAAACCATCAAGTTGCAACTCTGTGACAGGCATATGCGTGCTAAGATGCTGCTTTGTGTAAACACTGAGGGTGCCAGAGAACTGTACCCGCCAGCAGGGATTTAACAGTAAACACTAAGAACTCAAAGCATCAAAAGCATATGATTCCTGTTTGCAAACCTCAATACCAGGACTGGGGTCCTGAATCCCCAGTGCAGGACCAATGTACTGTACAGTTTAGAGCAGGGATCTAGAAACCTTTGTCAAAGACTGTATCCTCATTCTGCTTCCTAGTGTACCTCGGAAATAAATTCTCTGAACCTCCATTTCCTGAGGAGTAAAATGGAGATATTATACAAACTTTATCTATCATGATATAAGGTTTAAATTAGTCAAAGTATTTAACAGTGCTTGGAAAACTCACAAGAGAGGATTCATAGATATTTTAATATGAATGTAGTGTTTCCACAACACATTAGCCTAAGCGAGGTATCAATGATGAGTTTTCCTAATGGCAGCCTATATACATCAGTGATGTGTATCACCTAGTGTCTATTTTCAAAGTCTGTCCTCCCAGGATCTCTGTGAGTTCAAGGCCAGTTTGGTCTACATAGCAAGTTCCAGAACAGCTAGAACTACATAGAGACCCTGTCTTAAAAAACAAAACTAAACAAACAAACAAACCAAAAAACCTCTGCTCTGAAACCACTTTGGGGCACAACAATATTCTATAGAAATCTTTGTCACAGGCTGTTTTGGCTCAAATGTGGTTTCACCCTCACCAAAACACATGCTGAGGTTGAACTGTTCGATGCAGCAGTTATAAGAAATGGGGTCTATTGGGAAGTTGTTAGATGATGGGGCAGCACCCTTATGAATAGATTAAAGCAGCCTCCCATAAGCAAGTTTTACTCTTAGGGAATTTTTTAAGATAGGACCACAAGGCTCAGCAAGTAAAGAATAAGCAACAACAAAAGCAAATACTTTAAAATGATCTAGAGAACAAGAGCTTCTTCCTTTATCTTGTGTTAACATTTACTTTAGATTGACTGATTTCATGTATATGAATGTTCTGCCTGTGTAGATGTTTGCACACCAAATGCATGCCTGAAGCCCAACAAGTCAGAAGAGGGCATTGGATTCCCACACACTGGAGTCATGAATGGCTGCAAGCTACCATGTGGGTGCCAGGAGCCAAATCTGGGTCCTCTGCAAAAGTAACAAGTACTCCAAACACTGAGCCATTCATTAACTATTTTTAAAACAGCAGGCTCTTATAAAGTAAGGTTATCCTTTGTTTTCTTTCTTTTTAGGCACCTGACTGCCCTTCCACTTTACGTCATGCACAAAGCCAAATGAGACTTTCACCAGGAGCCAAGGAGGTATCTGCCCATACTCTTAGACGTTTAAAATTGAGCCATTTACTAATTATCTAATTTCAGGTATTGTTATGTATGAGGCACATGTGGATTAAATCTTTGGCATTTTTATATAGTCCAAATACATGCCACCTACAAATAAAGGACTGGTGGGAAAATGAAGTAAAAACCACCAAGTCCTTGAAAACAGACAACCAGAGGCAATTTTCATGACAGCCAAAAACTGAGCCACCCATCCCTAAGTGTACAGCATCACAGCTTCTCAAGTCAAAGAAAGAGTAGATTTCCTGGAGAGTAATGTACTGCTATCTCACTTATCGAGAAAGACACTCCAACTTCTTAGATGAATCAAACAACAAATAGGTAAACATCACATACAACTTATATTCAATGTTTACTATTATGCTATAATATTTCACTCTTAAAATGTCACATTGGTAGACTCAAATTTACCATAAACAGATTAACAGTGGCACACACTTTTAATTAAAGCACTTGGGAGGCAGAGGCAAGTAGATATCTGTGAGTTCAAAGCCAGCCTGTTCTACATCGAGTGTTCCAGGATAGCCAGGGCTACATAGAAACCCTATCTCTAAGAAGTAAAACTAAAAAATAAAAATAAAAAACTCCAGCAACGCATGTTGGCACTTGCTATAACCCCATAATATTCAGGAAGCCAAAGCAGGGTTGCAAATTCCAGGCTGGCTAGACTACAGAGCAAGACATCCCTACCTCACCTCGAAAACAGGACCAAGTATGGCTGCAAAGATAGCTCAGCAGACTTACTGCTGTTACAGAGGACCAAAGCTCAGTTTCCAGCACAAATTTAGTTGGCTCACAACAGCCTGTAACTCCAGCTCTAAGGGATCTGACAGCCTCCTTTGGCCTCTACCAGCACACTCACCTACATGCGCATACACACGTGCAATAAAAATGAATACATATTTAAAAACAGGAAACAGCAGTTTCTATGAAATAGAAAGAGAGGAGGAAAAGGTCTGAAGGGAAAAGGAGGAGGGAACAAAAGACAATCGTGGAATCTATGTGAAATGAAAGCAGAGGGACTGCTTGGGGGGGGGGGGGATAAAATGGAGGCGAAGATGGGGAGAGGAAAAATTAACTGGCCGTGAGTAAGAACAAAGCATAATGACAGACACATATGAAAATGTCACAATAAAAGCTACCATTTTATGTGTTCAGAAAACAAGAAGTTTTTGACATTTTAAGTAATTTTTATAGATGTTTTAATTATCAGCTTTCATATTTCAGTTTATAGTAATCGAGAATGCTGTGTAATTCTTAAACAGAAATGTGTTTATAAAATTCATTTCACAACATACATATACACAATACATGGAAACAGATTAACAAGGAATTTTAACTCTACCTTCCATTCTATTTTTCAGTAATTTCCCAGTCAATAAACAGAAATATGGTGGCAGTGCTCCACACTATGGCAACAGACTGCAGCATCCCTGCTTACCATGCCACACTGCTGCATGTCCATCCCACAGAGCTGCCACTGTTTTCCTTGCACCATCCCATAAATTATGAGAGTAGGCTTCTTTTAACATATTCTTCCTCTTATAGATATGGAGGAAAATAATAGTAAGGTAGAGAAGAAAGATCGTAAAGTACGGAAGTATTAAAAGTATCAGTGGGGTAAAAACCCACAGGAGATGGTTTGCAAAATTCAAGTAGTCCTCCAGTTGCTCTACACCCAACCATTCCTCAAGCACATGAACCAGACAAGTCATGTAGGGCACAGAGTTCTGTCCTGCAGCACAGGTTTGGTTGTTCTCTATCATTTTCTTTAGATGAAAATCCCAAATTCTGTCTCTTTCTTCATGGCCATATGTATTAATTTCAACACTAGAAGGGAAAAATAATCCAGTTATTCTCTTCACAACTACAAAGTTAAATATTTTAGTCTACATAAATGCTATAGTCATTTTTAATACCAAAGATGAGTAGATTTTTTTAATGTTCAATTACGAAAATGGTAAGTTTTTGTCTGCAAAATTATAAAAGTGCTGGTTTTAGTTATTAAAATACCTTGCAAGCTGTGGATTGAGAGGGAAAAGCAGATGCAGATTAAATTATAGCTCAAACTGTTAATCTAACTCATTCCTTCCGTGGATCATGCAGGACATTTTTCTCTTTATACTAAGACCAACTGTGTCCTTCACAAAGAAAAACATCAGTTTCTGATTCAAAAAAGTAATCCAAAGCTTTAGGAAATGATGACATACACTTATGGATATTTTCTTTTATAGAGAAATAGGTTTATATAACAGCTTATCTGCTCTTTTGATGTTATAGAATTTTTAAAAACTATACTATTTACCTTAAGGTCATTAAATTTCTTTAAAACATAAATGGCTGAAAACATAGCTACAAAAGTATTGTATGAACTCATTCTCTAAAACAATTACTTGACTTACCAGAAATTACACAAATATCTTGCCTCTAGCTTCAATATATGTACTCTGAAAACACAGTAAACAAGTAAAATACATTATTGAGTAAAAATCTTTATACCTTAAGTTTACATTTCCATGAAATAAATGGCAGGATAAAGTCACAAATGTCTGACAAATAATGACAGCCCTAGGTGAATCCGAAGTAAGGAATACTCAGGATAGCTCTGCATAGCTTAAGACCTTTGACTAGCACTAGTCTAAGGCTCACCCCTGAAACTCCTTTACTACAACTAGAAAACATTTGCAAATGCAAGGGGAAAGTATAAGTACAGGATTCTAAGTGAATGCCACTTTTTACTAATGTTTACTAATATGCTATCAGTCAAATTGTCAAATATATAGGATAACACAACTATAGTATCCTTAAGACAAAACTACCTATATAAAATTTCCTTCTTTCTTTCATATTTTCAACTGGTTCAAAGTCTAACCTAAAGTCGGTTTAGCCATCATTTCACATTATATAATCTTAAGAAAGTCCTCTCAAATTCTTTATGAGAGTCAGGAAAGGAATAAATAAAAGAGAGGGACTAAACCAGACCCTCGCACAAGAGCAGTTATATGTTGTCTTGTTACCAAGATTGCCTTGCTAGCTTTGTAACAGAGCACACACTTTGACTAACAGGGAATTAGGTCTGATTTCCTTGTAACTAATAGCACTTATTGTGAGAATTCTGGTCTATTCTGTTCATAGAGGATGAACACAGCTTAACTTAAGCTCCTCAGATTACATGTTATTCTATCACTATATTGGTTACTTTTCTCATCATTGTCACCAGATATTACAGTATGGGAGACCAGCTCCAAGGCTGCAGACAGGGCTCAAAGAGAAAGCCATAGCATAGCAAAACTAAGGAGTTTTATCTGAGGGCTGTCATTATTTGTCAGACATTTTTAGGAATGGAATGAATTCGCATGCACTTTCTTTATTCTCTCATGTTGAATCTCTATCTCTTTGTTCTTCACAGCTATATATATCCAACAGAATCCTTCAGGCAATAAAGAAGTTACATTTGAAGGTCACATTTCATTTCTTAAGTAAGTGATAAGAAACTGAGTCATTCCAATAATTCACATGTAATAAATCTCAGCTTCCTAATTGGTGGGGCTGTAATTTGTAGCTGCAGCCACAACAGAAGAACCAGTCATTTCGTTATCTACCCAAAGAGATAATCTTATAAAGGACTTTTAAAGGAGTTATAAGACTAAACTACTGAGGAGTCTAAGAAAAATAAGGAAATCATGTAGTACATCTTGTATTTCTGAGTGTAATAACATTTTAAACTAACATTTTGTGATTAACAATGGTACAAATGTTGAGCTCTCTGCTGTATCATCAGGGAGAGTGCAGGCTGCAGCAACAGCACAGCTGGTAGGCCTCCCAGTGTGAGAGCTACAGGGAGGTGGGAGGAGAGCCCAGCTAACCTTGCTGTGCACTCTCCAAAGCCTAGTGACACTAAAAGCATTTTAAATCTTAAAATGTATTTTTCTGTTCTGCATTGTAACGTTAGACCATAAAAAAGGATACTTACAACTCTTTCTTGGGGCTATGAAATAAGATTATACTCTGTAGCCCTGGCCATTTGGAAAATCTTCCCCCAAGTGTCTCTGGACGAAAGCTGGTTTTGTCTCTAGAGCTCAGTTAATTTCTCTCTATCACTCTCATAATTTCAGGATCCAACACAAAAAGCAGTTAGTTGGCTGAACTTTGAGTCTTCAGGTTAGAGGCCCATATCATATAACTGTGGTTAAGAATTTGTGCAGGGAGTTAATTGTTGTCCTAGATAATCAACCAGACCTAGTGAGAGAGGCTGGCTCAATGATTAAGTTGCTTTGCACCTTTAACTGTGGTTCAACAAATCAGAGCTGGCTATATGTCCTTGTGAACTGGACTGAGACTGGCTATATGTTCTTGTACACTGGACTGCATTTCTTGGGAACAGTTTGTCTTAAAACCCATTAGCAAGGCACCTGGTCTAATCTAAAGTTACTTTGAAGCTTTTAATCAGCTAATGGTATATAGCTGTCTTAGAGCTGAGGAGACAACTATTTTCCTATGTTAGCCTGAGTTGTGATATAAAATAGGCCCTAAGTGTCTCACAGTTCTCATGGAACAATAGTCCTAGTTATGAAACATTTTTTATTCATCAAAATTATACAGCTTAAGAAGAAATCGTCTTCCTGACCATATAGATATAAATGTGCCCAGTAGATGGAATGTATTTGAGATAAACACACTACAATACAGGCAGTGGGGAAATTCCCAAAGCTGTTTAGGGAAAAATTGCAATAGCACATGAGAAATTACAGACAGAAGCAAATGATATTCTGGAGTCTATAGCCCCATTGGCAGAATTATTCTGATGGGCTGACACCTTGAATATTAATTGCCATCTGCTGTTCTATACCATAGCTCTTAGCAATCAAATACTCAACAGAAAAGCAGTTTACCATAAGACAGGTTTACTATGGCTCACAGTTCAAAGGAATGCAGAGACAATGGCAGAAGGTATGAAGCAGAAAAGTCTTGGTCCTGTGGCAACAAACAGGAAACAGACAAAGAGGAATGCTGGTGATCACCATGCTTTCTGCTTCCCCCCTTTTCATTCAGTACCAAGCCCCAACCCCTTGAAAATACTGTCTCAGACTCAGCCAATAGGGTGCTTCACTATCATACCCAGTGTTTCTTAATTAAATCAAGTTGATAACAAAAAATTAACCATTATACTAACACCATGACAGTTAAATTATAATTCATCTGTGTTTGATCATTTAAAATTCAATATAGAAAAATTTTAGTGCCATTAGAAACCAAGCTGGCAGTTTCTGAAGAAGCTAAACATAATGTTACTCTATTACCCAACAAATCTACTACTAGTTATAAACACAAGAAGACTGAAGACACACTCTTCATACAAAAACTTATATATTTGTAACAGAATTACTCATAATAACTGAACAGTGGACAGATTCTGATGTCCATCAACTGATGAGTGGATAAAAATGATATATCCATATAATGCAGCATCAGTCAGAGAGCAGAGATCTGCTGCAACGTATGTAAGCCTTAAAAATATCATACTAAACTAAGGAGAGGGAAAAAAGGCAAAAAGTCACACAGCATGTGTCCACGCACATCCAAAATAAGGTAATCCAAAAATCCCAGAGGAAGGGAAACTAGTGGTTGCCAGGAGCTGGCGACAGTCAAAGAGACTGACTGCCAATGCAGACAAAAGTTTCTGAGTATATACATATACTTGCATATATGTTAAAAGAAACTATTTGGGCCCATCCAAATTTGAAACTTTTGACTGTTATTTAAAGCAACTGACCACAATAATCCATACTTATCTATATTTTAAATAGGTTTTAGTATCTTGTGACTTTATATCTTTCTTTAGTAGGGTTCTGGCCCCCCAATTTGGGTAGCTGTTGCTTTGCTTGCTGACCTTGACCAGATGTCCTCCCCATGCTGATTCCCTGCCAGTTTCCTTCCTGCTGAAGGCTCACTGGAGGTTCCTTGTTTGTGTATCCTGGATTTGGTGTAAACAGCTTAGATGTAAGAATGTAGAACATCGGTAGCAAACTTCTGCCCTCCAGGGTTCTCCCATTATGCTGTAAGCCTGTATTTAAAGCTTCCTCCCTCCTTCAATAAATGGCATTCGGCATTCTGCTGAGGCGAATGACCCACTGTCTCTTGTCTGTTTTTTTAGTCAACCGCCCCTCACTCGGGTGGTGGTAGCACAGGCACTACCACAACATACCTCCTCAGACAAACTGGTAATAGAATTATAGTAGTCTCCCTTATCCACAAAGCATACATTCTAGGACCCAAGTAGACCTAAAACTAAGGATAGGGCCCAGTTCTATACAGGTTAAGAACTGCCAACCCCAAAATCCAAATTGCTCCAAAAATCAGAAAAACCTGAATGCCACCAGGTATAAAATTCCACACTTAATTTCACAACCTCATATGGTAAGTCACAGTGAAAACTGCCGGCACGACAACAAAATCTCCAGCTACAAGCAGAGTACACAGGAGTGAGATGCAGAGACCTAGAGATAGCTTTAACAATGAAAGGGAATAATCTCTACAATAACAGTAATAAAAAAAAAAACAAGGATGAAAGAAATGAAAAAGACACAAAAAATTAAAAACATTGCATGTTGTGGTTTGAAGAAATTAACAGTTAAGGTGCACACTGTTCAAAATGATATTCAGATGAAAAGAAATTCCAATAAAAATATCAAAGACATTCTTTATTGAAATAGCAAAATGTACTCACAGAACTAGAACAACCCCTAAACTCATAAGGAAACACAAGACTTGAAATCACCAAAGCAATTCTGAGCAACAGAGATAATGCTGAACTCAATACCATATCTGCCTTCAATGTGTACTACAGTAACTAAACAACACGGAACTGACATGAAAACAGATATGCAGACCAAGAGAACGAAACATAATATAAAAATAAACACACACACACACACACACACACATTTACAGCCAATTTATTTTCAAAGACATCAATGTTAGACTTTACACTTTAAAACTACTAGAAGAAAATATAGGGAAAACTATGCCTCAAAGCACAAACATCAAAAGCAAAAAACTGACAGTGGGAAAAAAAACACTTGCAAACTACTCTTCTAGCAACAGATTATTTCCAGACTGTAGTAAGCACCCAAAAGGTTCAACAAGAAAGGCCCAAATAATCCCATTAAAAAGAGGGCAAATGTTTTGAATAGTCATTCCTCAGGAGATAATACAAAAGGCCAACAAGCATCTGAAAAACAGTCAGCATTGCTGTTGTAGTTACTCTTGACTACCAGCGTATGGACTTAGAGCCACCTAAGAGGCAAACCTCTGTAAGGATTTTTTTTTTAAGACTATGTAAACTGAGGTGGGAAGTCTCACTCTAACTTTGGGTGGTACCATCTCATGCTCTCATGCATGAAATTAACGTCAAAGATAATAGTGTGCCAGGCAGTGATGGTACACACCTTTAATCCCAGCAGTCAGGGAGGCAGAAGCAGGCGAATCTCTGTGAATTTGAGGCTAGCCTGATCTACAGAGTGAGTTCCAGGACAGTCAGAGCTACACAGAGAAACCCTGTCTTGAAAAACAAAAACAAAACACAACAAAAGAATAATGAGGTAGCATAGCTCAAGACAAGTGCAGGAAGGACATAGACAGAATGAGTTAATGGGTATGGGGCACAGTCAAAAGGAAGAGTAAGCTTTTGAAGCCTAGCGGGAAAATATGTTTCACAAAATGAGTATCCAAAATTGGCTAATAGAGAACATTTTGAATGTTGTGAACACAAAGAAATATGTCTGACGTTAGAGGTGTTCCTCCAACCTGATCACAAATACACTGTGTATATGCACTGAAATGCTAGTTCCCATTTACTTTTTAAAGAATCTTAAAATATTCCTATTACCTGACCCCATGCAGAGAGTACATAAGTGAGCATGTGCCATGTTCATATGGAGGTAGAGGACAACTTTCATGAGTCAGTTCATGCTTTGTGGCAAGCACCTTTAACCAATAAGCCTTCTTTCTCCCCAACGCCCAGATGTCATTTAACAATAAAAAGAAAAAGGAAAGAAAAACGTTGCCATTTCAAGTTTCTCTCTCCAAGCTCTGATATGCATTATGTTTCAAGGATTTTGTTTTTTAAATATAAAATATATTTAAAATATTATTTAAAAAAAAAAGAAAAGAAAAGAAACAAGAAAGCAACGAGTTGGGGATTTTGCTCAGTGGTAGAGTGCCTGCCTAGCAAGTGCAAGGCCCTGGGTTCGGTCCTCAGCTCCGGCAAAAAAAAAAGTATTCATATATAAAAAGTGCTCTTCCATCTTTTGATGACTGCTGTTCTATACTGTACTATATTCTAAGTCTAGTCACTCACTCCAATAATGCTGTAATACAAATTCATTTATCTATTTATTTATTTACTTTGAGGCAGAATCTCACTGTGTGGCTCTGACAGGCTTTACAGACCAACATGGCCTTGAACTTTCAGAGATCTGCCTCCCAAGTCTGAGATTAAAGGTATGTTCCACCACGCCCAGCTATAACACACATCTAGACTGGTGTGTCTGCAACTTCAGTACTCTTTCCTTCATAACTCCTAAATTCAATATATCTTTGACCTCAAAACAGTGTTAATGCAGGAATAAACATTTCCTTTGGAAATTAAAGTATTTCAATCGATTCACAACGTGGCTCAAATACAAATGAGTATTCTAGATATCTGGATTTCAACTCAGTTCTTACAAAGCCCATAAAAAATTAATAGCATAAACTAAGTCATCAATGATGCAACCTTAGAGCATAAGCTTGTTTTGTTTTTGAAGAAGCTGTTGGCCAGTCTAAAACAGCGCCTAGTACTGAATGTCTTTTTTTTCCTGCCCAAATACAGCAATATTCCAAGTTTTCTATATCCAATTTATGTATTAGTATTTCTTACTAAATGTTAAGTGAGTAGGAAAATCCAATGACCAAAGCAACGCAGCATCTGCAAGTTCTGAACCGACTTGAATGTGCAAATATAGAAGTTTGTAAGTGTTGCTTCCTTTGATCCTTTCCGCAACCCCACGGGGTAGTTTTTGCTACTCAGCCCCTTTTTATACATGATCAGACGCTTTTCAGAAAGGCCAAGTCATATGTCAGGTCACATGGTACTAAAGTGCATAAACTAGGATTCCCAGCACGCTCGGCCATCACTACAGCCTCACGCTTCCCTCCAGCTCCAGCTACGATGCAAGCAGAACCGGGCCATCACCAGGCAAGCGAGCCGCCTAGCCTCACAAGAAAAGCTGCGGGAGTTCCGGGAGCGGAGGACGCGGGACACTGAGAGCCCGCGGGGGACGGGTGTGGCACTAACTCGGCTGCCTGCCGGGGCAGCGCAGACGCAGAGACCAGGGGACCGGCTCGCCTTTCCGCTCCCCGCCCCGCGACCCCGACACCACGCCTGCTACAGGCTGGAGCCGCGCGGGAGCTCCGTGTGGGGCCCTACGCACCTGCCGCGGAAGACACCGGAAGCCAGACTGCCTCGGAGGTCCGCAGCTCGTCAGTGTCTGAGCTGCGGGGAGAGGAGGACGCTCCAGCCCAGCAGACTTCCTTTAAACACCTGTGAGGAAGAAGCCCGGGCCGCCTTGGGCGTAACACCGCCGTCGCCCCGCCCCTTCCGGTAGCCACCGTAGCTGCTTCCGGTGGCGCGTCTGGCATGCTCCCGGCTCGAGCGTCCCCTGGCGCGTTCCTGCTCCTCCGCCGGGACCCCTGAGTCCTTTCTGTCTCCAGCAAGCGCGCAAAGACCCCGCCGCGGACAGGAGAGCGACCCCCGAGAACGAGATGTGCTGCGAGAAGTGGAACCACGTGGCCGAAATGCTGCTCTTCATTGAAGACCGCGACGAGGAGTACAAGATCCTTTGCCTCTGCTCCCGGGCATTTGTGGAGTAAGTCGCGACTGCCCTTCTCCTTTTTATCCTTGCTCGAGACTGTGGGTGTCGCCGAGGTCGAACGAGGCTCTCCTGAAAGCCGGATGACCTGCCTCTAGGCTGAGTGGTGTCTAAGAAAACTCGGAGCCCCTCAGGGAAAGATTAATTCTAATTTTTATCTTAAAAATTTGGTAGCTTGCATATGTTCTTTCGCATTTATAAATGAAGGGCCAGTCTCAAAGTTGAGTTAGTTGGGCGAGGTGACCTGGGCTTGTAATCATAGCGCCTCAGTAGCAGAGGCAGAAGGATCGGGAGGGAGTTCGAGACCAGCTTGAGCTACACCAGTAAGATGGAGATGTGAAGTGTAAACTAATTGATATAGCATGAGGTAAGGTTCAAAATAGAGCTCTCTTTTCGAACTGTAAAATCTTATCCAACAAAAGTTCACATAATTGAAACTTGAATTCCTAATTGAGATGAAAGGCTTAAGTCTGTTTACAGCAATGGTAGGGAAATGTTTGTTTCATGTTAAAAATTGAATGGAAAGAACCTACTAGCAGCAAAGGAAGGCACTGACAAGAAAATTCAAACCCAGACATTCTTTTTATTATGTTAATGGTATGAATTAAGCCACCTAAGTTGTTTGTTTGTCCCTAGAAATATGTGTGTTTACCGCAGTGTCACGTGCTTCTTGATAGATTCAGATCTTTGTAGATCTTTGCGGAGGTGAATTTTATAGCTTAAGAATTGAAGTTAGCGGGTACTCTTTCATTGTGTACACAGAACCGGGCTGCTCCGAATTTATTTTATAAGCAAAGAAGATCAGTATTGCACTAAGACAGTTGTTTGCACAATTACTCAGTTAATTATGGTTATGAGACTGGTTGGTGCTGCTTTGATATGAATCTGTGGCAGAATAGAGTGAAAATTGTGAGGTTTCGGAAAGGGAAAGGAATTCCGCCATTCAAAGTCTTCTTGAAGTCTCATGTCAGAATACCAGCATCCTTAACAAAATTTGCTGTGAAGATGGCCTGAGTGAAGACAATATTGCTTCTATTAGAAATGTTTTGAATAAGAATGTTAAAGTAGGGCAGTGAGGTGGCCCAGTGAGTAAAGGCTTTTACCACCAATCCTGAATTCAATTCCCAGGACCCACATGGTAGGAGGAGAGAATAAACCCCACAAGTTTAAGGCATGGTCTAACCAAGTGACTCTGGCTGTCTCAAAACTCACTGTGTGGATCAGGCTGGCCTCAAACTCAGCTTTGCCTGCCTCTGCCTCCCAACACTAGGATTAAAGGTGTATACCACCACACCCTACTGTATATAATTTTCTTAAGAGAATACTAAAATAACAATTAGCCATGTTTAAACATTTATGATCTTACTAGTTCCCAAATGTGAATTTGAAATTTTCTAGGAATGTCACCTAAGACTGAAGTTGTATTTACAGTAAAAATATCTTAATTCCCCTAGACCAGTTCTCAACCTTTCTAATGCTGTGACCCTTTAATAAAGTTCCACATGTTATGGTGACCCCCAACCATAAGTTATTTTCATTGCTACTTTATAACTGCAATTTTGCTACTGATATGAATCATAATGTAAATGTCCATGTTTTCATTTGACCCAACCTGAATCACTGCCCTAGGCCATTATCAGCTATAATCCTATCTATCATCAGGAGCTGCTCTGTAATCTTATCTAAATTTCTTAGTGGCACACTGAGATAGAGCATGAAACATGTGGATGATGTGTTCAAATGAGAAATGACCCCCAAAGATAGGCTCAGGTCTTTGAACCCTTGATCCCCATTTGGTAGCACTATTTGGGAAGATAGTGCATCCTTGCTGGAGGAAGTAGATCACTTGGGTAGTCTTTGAGCATTTCATTACATTGTCACTTCTAGTTTGCATTCTCTCTGCTTCATATTTTCAGTTGAAGATGTGATCTATCAGTTTCCTGTTCCAGTTGTCTGCTGCCATGTCTCCCCTGCCATTATGGACTCTCCCTCTGGAATCGTAAGCCAAAATAAACTCTTCCATAAGTTGCTTTTGGTCATGATGTTTTATCACAGCAACAGAAAGTAATTAGGACAGAAGTTGGTATCAGAAATTGGGCTGTTGCTGTGAAGAACCTGGCCATGTTGAGTTTGTTTTGTTTTGGGGGGAATGTGGAAGACTTTGAAACTTTGGACTAGAAAAGAGGTTGAGTGTTATAAACAGAGCTTAGCAGTAGTGTTGAGAATAAGGCAAACTATGTAGGCCCAGTTCAAGAGGGAAACAGACTTTAATACTAACTTGGCCAATCCTATGATGTGTTAGCAAAATCTAGTTATTTTCTGCCTGTCTCCTGAGTACTTTCCTGAAGCTAAAAGATTTGGATTCATTTCTTTGGCAGAGAAACCTTCAAGAGCACATGACATTGAGTCTGGTGTGATTAATACTGACTTCCCTTATCCGGGTCCATAATGAAAATGAGCAGTGAGGCAAAAAGAAATAGAAAATGTACAGGTTGGAGAGAAAAAGAGCACTAGAAAGCTTACGTTAACAGCCAAGGCATGTGCTGGAAGAGGCTATATAACTGATAATGATGTTAGCATAGTCAGGGAGAGGCCTCCTGCTCTGCCCTAGAACAAAGAAGGGTGTCTTGGATTTCCCCCAGCCAGCTTCCAGCTTGTGAAAGAAGGGACTTAAGTTTTCTGCTCCTATAAAGCAGCTGCAACAAAACTGCTACAGTTGTGATCCGAGGGGCCCAGGGTCCATTCCAGCCTAGCAATCACATGTGGCAGTTTTCTGTGTGGTGGTGGTTTTGGGGTCAAGAAAGGTGCAAGAGGGGTCCCACAATTCTTCCTGAATGGTTTCAGAGAGCCTCTGAGAGAAGCCAGGCAACGTGTTACATGGCTGGATCACTGCATGAAGTGAAGGCCTTAAAAAGCCACTGCCTGTAGTTGTGGAAAATGAATCCTGAGTAGAGACCCCAAGTTAATGAAGATACCAAGGAGCGCTTAATAAAAGGTGTGGAAATAGCCTAAGAGATGTCTGTTGGTGAGGGTTGGGGGTGCCATTCAGCCATCTAAGCTCCCTTTGAAATTAAAGTTGTAGACACAGGACATGGAGATACCAAATTTGGTCTTTCTTTGGTCCAGCATTTCCTCACTGTTCTGTGCTGCTCTTATTTTGGAAGTATGTAGTTTGGTTCTTGATTTTGGGAGAGGTTGGGGTACAGTTAAGAGATTTGCCTTGAGTCTCAAAAATCTAAAATTTGAACTATAGTTTAAATTCAAAATCTAAATTTTGGTTTCTACTGAATAGATTCATTTCCTGTCATTATAAATTGGACCACAGTTATAAATTAAAGACGGTCTAGGCTTCTACACCATCCTGTATGTTTTGAGCCCTTGCCTACTTCACTGTCTCTGTCTCTATCTCTCAGCCATTTCCTTCAGCTTCGTAGGCTTTCGTTTACTCCCTCTAGGCTTTACACAAAGTACAGGTTACTAGGAGTGCTTCTCATTCACACTTATGCATTTGTTTCTTTTAGACCTTTTTCCAAGGCCATTTCTCCAAAGAAACCTTTGTCTGTAGAGAAAGTTTATGTCAGTCCTAGTGGGTCCAAAGTACAGAAACAACTCTGTTGTCACAGGCAGCCCCCAGAGTACTTTTTAGAGACAGCTACTTAGGTGAAGACAGAATGTTTAACTTTAAAGCAAAAAAGAGCTGAATTGGAGATTTTTTTTTTTTTAACACAAAGGTAAGCATGAATGTTACTAGAAAGAATGCAAATCAAAAGGAGACACACCCCGAGAATTTATGTTTGTGCTTCTCAAAAGTGCCCTGCCTGTGTCTTTCATGTTAGCTATTTGTTACTTTATTGTTGCTGTAATACAGCACCATGACCAAAAGCAACTTGAGCGAGAACATATTTTGGCTTACTTTTCCAGAGGAAGAGTCCATGTCAGGTGGGGGGCATAGCAGCAGACAGCTGGAGCAGAACGCTGAAAGAATGTAGTCTAGAAGTGGGCAAGGCTACGAACTCTTAAATCCTGCCTCAAGTAATACATTTTGTTCAGCAAGAACATAACACCTTCCTAAACGGTGCCACCACCTGGGGACCAGTGTTCAAACACCTGAACCTATAGAGGGCATTTAGCATTCAAACCACCACTTTGTGGTACCTGCAGGCTCATGACCTGTGTGTGTGTGTGTGTGTGTGTGTGTGTGTGTGTGTTAGTTATGTGGTACATGTATGTGAGTGGGTGCACACACTGTGTGCATGAGGGAGCCAGAGGAGATGCCTAATATTTTCTTCTCTTCCTCTTTGCTTTATTCCTTTAAGACAGGGTCTGTCACTGAAACCCACAACTTGCTTTTTTGGCCAGACTGACTCATTGGCCAGTGAACTCCCTTGCCAAACACTGGAGTTACAGCAAGGGTTCTTGCCCTTGAGACAGTTTCTTCATTCCTCTGCCCACCCTGTTTTTAACAGTAGTATTGTGATTTGAATGGCCACCATAGACTTGTATGTTTGAATCTAGTTACTAGAACTGTTTGGGAAGCATTAAGAGGTGTGTCGCTGGTGGGGGGATCAATAAATGGACACATGAGTTGAACAGACACTTCTTGAAAGATTAAATACAGGGGAAAATGTTCATTATCCTGAGACATTAGGGAAATAGAAAATTCAAACTACTTAGAGATTCCATCTCATTCTAGAATGATTGTTCTTAAGAAAACAAACATCAGTCCTAGCAAATGCTTTCTAGGATTGGACAAGGAAAGCCTTATGGAACTATTGGATGGAATCATACATTATGAAAATCAGTATGAAGGCTACTCAAAAATAAATGAATAAATAAAACTACCCAAAAATATAGATAGACTGCTCCTGGTAATAGACCCAAAGGAATTGAAGTTCACATACTATGGAGATAACTGCTTGTTGTGTGTGTTGTAGGTAGCACTAGTCACAGTAACCAAGTTGTGGAATCAGTCTAGGTATCCATTAACAGATGAGTGGGTAAATAAACTGTGCTCTGTATACACAATGATGTGTTGTTCATCCATAAAGAAAACGAAATTGTGTCATTTGAAAGCAAATGAACTGTGGAAAATCATCTTAAGCAAAAGAAGCTAAACTAAGAAAGACAAATCACATTTTCTCTCAAATGTGGAATCTGGATTTTATGTGTGTGCATATAAATATAATATATATGAAATATATATATATATATATCATGACATGAGAAATGAAATGGGGAGTATTTGGTACAATATGTGCACCAAGCTACTGTGCTGTGCCACTCACTGGAGCATCCAGGTTGGGGACTGCTAGGGAAAAGGAAGATGGCTGGCAGGACAGGGAGGGGAGCAAGAGATGATAATGCGGGAGGCAACTATGAGGAAAGTAAATGGTATACTTGAAATCCATCCGTGTGTAGTGATTATGCTAATAAAACTTTTTAAAAGAAAGAATTTAAATGCAGAAAATTTACTTGTGACTTTATAGAACTAATTAAACAAAAATAATTAAACCCCAGGAAGGAAAACTTCAAGCAGGAAAATGAAGTGCTTATATCAGTTTGCCCCAGCCATTACACTGACATTTTTACAAGATTTATCTAAGGTAGTATGAATGGTGGTTGTAGAAGGACCAACCACTCAAACTTTGTGCAGGAAAGAGAATATAGCTTGGATTAAGAAAGATAGTAGATTCTAGGCCAGTGTAGGCTTTATAGCAAGACCATGTCACAAAGCAATTTTTAAAATTAGAAATGGCAATATAAAAGAAAAGAAAAAAGATTTGAGAAATTGTGGGTATTGGATGGAGAGGAGTAAAGTAAGGGCAAAGCATACAAAGGAGAAGAGTGGGGCATAAGTAACTCATTTCTTGTATTGCTACTTTTGAGTGATAGACAGGGATCACTGGTGAATACGGAGTTTTATTGGGGGGCAGTAATATGAGTATCATCAGTTTAATTTTGGAGGAGTCTGAGATACACAAGGATGGATAAGTTAGATATTATTGGTTTGAAGCCTTGAAGTTTGTACTGGTCTTATAGACAAGGCATTCATCACAATACAAAATATCTCTATTCTGTGACTGTAAATAAATCACAGAATAAAATATAGGAAATGGTAGTTACTGTTATAAAGTTATGCTATACAGTGCATGTTTTAATTATTATTTTATGTAATCCATTTTGAAGTATTTAAACTTACAAGAATAGTTTGCAGAAAACAAAAAGCTATGGAGTTAGCTTAGTTGGTAAAGTACTTGCATGTGAAACCTGAGATCAATACCCAGAACCCACCTGAAAAGGACATGGTGGTCCATGCTTGTAATCCCTGTACTGGGAAGGCAGAGACACATAGGTTCCTGGGGCTCACTGGCCTTCCATTCTGGAGTACTTGGGGAGATCCAGGCTGCTAAGAGACTGTGTCTAAAAAAGATACTAGACAGTGCCTGAGTTTAATCTCTGGCCTCTTATGTGTACAACCACACACATGCATGCACCCACATGTGAACACACACATAAACCTAATCTCCAACAACTCAATAAACTGCATTTGCAGGCTGGAGAGATGGCTCAGTGGCTACGAGCACTGACTCCTCTTCCAGAGGACTTGGGTTCAATTCCCAGCACCCACACAGCAGCTAATAATGTCTATAATTCCAAGATCTGACACCCTCACACAAGTATGCAGGCAAACACCAATACGGCAGCAGCGGCGCAAGCACGCCTTTAATCCCAGCACTCGGGGAGGCAGAGCCAGCGGATCTCTATGAGTTTGGGTCCAGCCTGGTCTACAAAGCAAGTTCCAGGAAAGGCGCAAAACTACACAGAGAAACCCTGTCTCGGAAAAACAAAACAAAACAAAACAAAAAAAAAAAACTGCATTTGCTCCTTATTTTCTCCCAATCTACTTTGTTTTATTTACGTATATGAGCACATACTATCATGTCTTACCAAAAAAACAAGCTGTGGATGTGTTTCTAAATACTAAGTTCTATATTTCCCATATACAATGCTATTGTCCTGCGTACCTACTGTAGTGAATTAGACCACCTATTTTTTTTTACTCCTTTCCCAGCAGTGTCTCTTTCCTTTCTGAGTGTATGTGTGTGTGTGTGTGTGTGTGTGTGTGTGGGTGGGTGTGTGTGTGTGTGTGTGAGAGAGAGAGAGAGAGAGAGAGAGAGAGAGAGAGAGCGCACCAGTGTGTGCCAGTCTATAATTGGGAACACAGGAACAATCCCTAATTTGTTAAGGAGTAGTGTACCAAGTCTCCTGTCCTCAGTGGCTATTAAAAGTGGTATCCTTGTATCCTGTAAGATTACCTGGCCTGACCTGGGTCCATCTGACATTTCATCAGGAGTACTATTAGATCATGCCTTAGCAAGATTGCTACATAATGTCATTCTCAAGGCTTGTTTCAGGAAGCACTTTGTATAGACCCAATACCGTAGGTGTGATGCTACTGACTGCCAGGGTTTCTTTGTAAAGTAATAGTTCCTCTTGTATGAATCAGTACTTTGTGGAGACACACTGCAGTGTAACATCTTATCAAGCCTACAGGCCTTAGTCTTCATTAACACCTTACACCTCCAACAGCTGTTTCTGAAAGTTGTGATGTATCAGCATTTTGTAAGGAGTGTTTTTCTTTCTGTTTCTGTGTGTTCATATTGGTAATGTTAGTGTAGATTCTTTTTCTAAGACAGACTCTCACTATGTATCCTAAGCTAGCCTCACCTCAAACCTATGTAATCTTCCTGCCTCAGCCTCCAGGGTACTGGGATAAAGGTGTATGCCACTATACCTAGTCTGACATGGATTCTCGACTCTTTATTATTTAGTTTATTAAGAGTTATAATTCATTGCCATTGTTGATACTGCTTTTCACACTGTCTTTTTTTTTTTTTTTTTTCACACCATCTTTAATGTTCCCAGTGAGAGATCTTTCAGGATGGCTTTTAATGCTCACATACCCTTGACACAAGATAACCCAGATTATCTTTCCAGTTTCTAGACTTACTTCTCCAAGGCAAATTGGTTCTTCTAGTAGATAATAGTACTTGCTTCACACTGGAAAGATGGCTCAGAGGTTAAGAGCACTGGCAGCTCTCCGGCATGCAGATAGGTAGGTAGGTAGGTAGGTAGGTATAGGTAGATAGATAGATAGTGTGTGTGCTTGCCTCAAGTTTCTTTTCTTTTGCTGTGATGAAAATGCACTGAAATATTTGCAACTTAAGGGAGATAGGATTTATTCTAGCTCTGAGTTCCGGGTTACAGTCCATCATAGGGGAAAGTCTCAGAAGCAAGATCTTGAGGGAGCGGGTCACATCCAGGCCACAGTCAGGGAAAAGGCAGTATGAATGCATACATGATACTATTCTGTCCATTTTCACAATTCAGAATCTCCAAGCTCAGACATGTGCCAAGAAATTATGCCACCCCCTGTGGGTAGGTCTCCTACATCAGTTAATGTAATTATGATAATCGCTCACAAAAATGGGCCCTTCCAGGGATTCTAAATTGTGTCAGATTGACAATTAAAGCTAATCATCTTAGAACTTTAAAACTGAAAGTTAGTTGCGTGTTCATTGTATTTGTTGTTCCTGTGTCTTCTCAGTACAGTTATGCAGTATACGTTTGAACTATAGTACGTGTAGGAATGTGCATATTTGCATATATGTACACATTCAACATTTTAAGCTACTTCTATACTACTTTGTACTTAATAACATGAGTTTATAATACTGAATCAATACCTTGGGTTCTCCATAGCCTTCCAGGTTTCCAGGTGATATCTTATCTTCATTATGTCTTAAATGACCTCCTTTAACAAGGCAAATCTTAGCTCTGTCTTCCTCAATCCATTTCCTTATTTGTTCATTGTAACCATAGTGGTAACTATACTGACCCTCTTTCCATCTCTTAGTGTCCCATGTCTTTGGGTGCCTATAGACAAGACACTAATGCCTGTGTGTGGCTCCCATTCCTTCCCTTACCCATAGTGCCTGTGTTCCTGGTGGATAGTAGTCATGCTATCAAAGCACATTTGCACTTTATCCCCTTCCTGTTCACGGTTTTGTGAGTATCTATCTACTTTATGTTTCATAATGTATTCCTTTACCAGGAGGAGATGAAATAGATCAACTACACACGGATTTTATTTTGTGAAGTTAGTTCTAAGTTCACCAGAAGTGGAGGCTTGTGCCTATAATTCTAGCAGTTGAAGGGAGGTGATCCTCAAGTTCAAGGCCAGACTTTGCTACATGGTGAGACCCTATCAGAGAACATAGGCAGGAGGAGGTAGTTTTAGCTGCAATGTGTAGTATGCTTTTATTGAGTGTTCTGTAGGTTTATTTTGGTAATGAAATTCCAGTTACAATAATTAAAAAGTTTAGAAGTAAGTATGCTAAAGAGAAGTTCAGTAAGAATTGGGTAATAGATATTCTTCCTGTTATAAATACATTACACTATGTATGTAGCTTTATATGTGAGTAAGCTCAACCTTTCCATATGAATATGTTCAGATGTACCAAAAACTTAGAGAATACCTAATTGCTTGTCTATAGCAAAAAAAAGTCAGATCCCCCCCTCCAAGTATCCAGGAGAAATTCCACATAATTTTAAAGATTAGTAGTTATAAGTGTTATCGTGTGTCAAGAAATGCTATTTTATATGATCAATTTTTACAGCTCCATGAGAAACATTGTTGACTCTATATAGGTGAGAGAAATGTATGAAAAGGTTGCTATTCTGTTTCTTAACCTTTTATTAGCTAATCTATGGAGTGTTAAGCCTTTCTTCTTGCCTGGCTTATAGTTCTTATTCCAATGGATTATTTATTTTGCTTCACAGGGATCGAAAATTGTACAACTTGGGGTTAAAAGGCTACTATGTCAAAAGCAGTGACAATAATGGAGGTAATGTAAATAAGACTACATGGCCCTTTTTGGTAAAAATTAACTGTACTCCCAGTTATGGTAATGTGTTGTACTTGCTGGCATAAAATGGTGAATGGTGGGTAAGCATGTCATTATAGACCCTTATTGCATTACACACACATTCTAGAACCCCTATGAAAGCTATCTTTTCTTTTCCTGTAGTTTGTGTTGCTTGACTAGACTTTATCTTGTCTACCATTCCTTTCTGATTTGTAACCGTTAGCCTGGATTTTGACTTTTTTTTTTTTTTTAATTTTATGATACTGGTATTTTGCCTGTGTGTGAAGTCCTCTTCCAGATTTTTACAGTAAAGGTAGAATTAAGGTAAATCCTAAGTGACCATCTCCAACCTTTTCCTGAAGTAATAACACGTTGCAACCCCATCTGAGTTATCTTCCCAAGTAAAAAACAGTATATATTATGACTTCACTTTATACTCTCTCAGACTTCCCTAGTCTTTCCAGTGTTTCTCAAAATGAACAGAACTGCAGCATGGAGTTAAAAGTCAAAGACAACCCCAGTATACTTTCTCACAGTTGCCTTTGAAATTAACTTTCTCAAAGATAAGACAAGGCAAGGTTTCTTACTGTGCTATACAAATAAGGATTCTATGAACAGTAGGCTCCTACTGAACCTGAGAAGATGTGTTACCATGAGCATGAGAGGACCACAAAATTAGTAGATTCATTTTCCCCATCCTGTGCTCACTTGAGCACTCCTAATTTCATTAGATGAAATATTGAGTGAAGTGCCCTTCACTGTTTAGATGGGTATCTTTTTTCCTCATTGAAGAACTCATTGGTAGAATTTCATACATGAGATTTCTCCTTTATCAGTGTTTATTTCTGTTGCCTGAATTCTGAAGTTGGAGTATTTTTTTAACTGAGGGGTGGAAAGTGTATGTATGTGTGGTGTGTGTGTGTGTGTGTTGTTGTTGTTGTTGTTGTTTGAGGCAGTCTCATATACCCTGTCTATACCCTGGAACTTGGCATGTATGGACCAGATGGCCTTGAATTTTATAGTTGGTTTTTGTATTAGTACATATTACCACCAATTCTTTTGCTTTCTCTTTTTAAATATATGTTAATAGCTTTAACACAAGTGTGGGCAAGTCATGTACGGGTTCTGGATCTCAGATTCTTAAATGGGGATAAGAAAGGCTGCTTTTCCATTTTCCCTGCAATGACACTAACAGATGCTGTTTTTAGGAGACCAAGCTACAGAAGAGGAGGAAGATGATGGCCCCGCAGATTCACACAGCAAAGATGCGAGCCCAGATGAAAGTGAACTTGATTCTGAGGCCAAACTCATGAGAAGTATGGGATTGCCAATTCAATTTGGAAGAGTGTCTGCACATGAAAGTTTTGAGGTATTAATCTACCCTTACTATTTCTATTTCTTATTTTTCAAAAAATCCTATCAAGTGTTATATTTTTATTTACAATCAAATACATTCATGGTTAGAACACTTTATTTATATATTGTAACTAAACTACACGTTGGGATATGTTCGTGTGTAATTTGAATAATCTAAAAGTCACTTGTTTGTAAGATCCACAGTGGGAGTTTGGGTGTGGTTTTGGTTATGTTAGCCTTTGAATAGACTCAGACTTATCATCATTTATCTGACATAGGTGTCTATGAATACTAGAAATAAAGCTAAAGTAAAGCAAAAGAGAAGAAAACACCAAAAGAAGTATTTAGATGAAATGGTACGAGAATCTTGGGGAAATGACTATGAAGAAGATGATGTTGTAGTTTCAGATGATCCATCAGTTAAACACTGCGAAAATAACGGAACATCTGAATTTCCAAGCAAAACTGAAACAGAAGATCTTCCTGTTGAAAATCCACTATCACCAAAGCTAGAGGTCACAGAGAATTGGGAAAAGTATTGGAGTGAATATGGAGAAGGGCTGTTGTGGCAAAGCTGGCAGGAAAAACATCCAGATCAGACACTGTCTTCTGAGCCTTGGAACCTTCCTGATACAAAGGAAGAATGGGAGCAACATTATAGTCAGCTTTATTGGTATTATCTGGAACAGTTTCGGTATTGGGAAGCTCAGGGTTGGACTTTTGCTGCCTCACAGAACTGTGGTATAGAAGCGTATGCATCTCAAACAGAGGTTGACAAAAAGGATGAGAGCAGCATGAAAATAGATTTAATGTCTCGTTCATCTTCACCTAACACAGTTGATGATGAAGGCTCTGGTTCAAATGGTAAAGATCATAATGAAATACTTACTGGAATTAAGAACATAGTTCTGAGTTCGGAGGAAGTAGAACAGAGCCACTTGGAGTCCTCTGTCCACTGTGACGAGCAGCTGAGTGAGAGTGGCGGTGGCAAAGAGTGTCCGGCCTCTGCAGGAAGTGACCCTGGTAATGGAACACCCAAGGAAAGTAACATATCTGGGAACAGAAGCACAGACCAGCCAGCTCAAGGTAGGAGTATCCAGACTTATTCTGTCAGGTAATGGTTATCAGTCTATTAACACATTAATACACAATGGAAGTATGTATCTCATCTTAATTTTATATCACAATTAATTTTCCATCTATATTAATTTAATAAGATTTGCATTGTATCCTCAAAATTTTTCCTTTCCTCCTGTGCTTCTGTTGCCAGTAAAGGCAAACTTGAAAATCTCTTGGGACATCGAAATTACAATAAACTTGCAACTAGGAAATAAGCATTTGACAGGCAAATACCCAGAGTCATATGGACTTCATTCAGGATAAGGCATCCTGCTCTATAAAGGATGCCAAGAGTTCCTGGTACTACTGGTAATTGAAAGGATTTCAGTATTCTCATTATATTCATTAATTCCATGGTAGTTTTGACCAGATCCTGACAAGAAACAACTTGAGAGACTGTTATTTTGGCTCATGGTATGAGTTCACCTTGCCTGGGAAGGCACAGCCACAGGAATGGCTGTCAGCTGTGGTGGCAGGAACTTGAGACTGCTTACTCAGATCTGGGCTGATCTAGAAGCAGACTTTCCTCCTTTATTTAGCCCATACTCACTACTGCTTTTCCCCACCCCTTAAAGAGTACCACAAAGTACCACCAGGTGTTCAAACTCATGATCTTGTGGGGGCATTGAAGAAATGTTTAGAACTTTGATTTAACAATTTGATTGACTTTGATTATCTTAGATTGTTGATCTTCTAATTTAGAAATTTGAGGTTATATTAAGGCGTGACTTCATAACCAAGCTGTCTTTGAATTCATGGTCCTCCTGCCTCAGCCTCTCCAGTCTTGAGATGGTTGCAGGTGTGAACCAATCCTGGCTCCAACTGGAAATTTTCCAAGTTCTGTGGCTTTTCTATTTCTCTTCTCTGTGTTGTTGCATTCTCGTTCATCCTTTCCGTTGTTCTGACATTTGATATTAAGGTTCAGATATCCCTCTGTATACTCCCAGTGCATCTGTCTTGGTTTCTTTCCTGTTGCTGACAAAACCCTTAAGGAAGGAAGCATTTATGTTCTCTCACGGTTGAAGATATGGACCATCATGACAAGGAATTTAAAGCAGTGAGATCTTGAAGCAGCTGGGCATACTTCAGCTGCAGTCAAGAAGAAAAGAGCGATGCATGCTCATACTCAGCTCATATTTTTATGCAGTCCAGGCCCAAGTCTAGAGAATGATGCCACCCAGCTCTTTAGGATATTGTTCTCTCATTCAGATAACTTTGTCAAGAAAATGTCCTTGGAAGCCTGTCAGCACAGTGATTCCAGATCTGTCAAGTTGCTAGTGAACACCAGCCATCACGGCTTCTTTACTTACATATTGGTCAGTAATTAGGCTATGTTTCTGCCTTATGTTGCCCTTTTTATTCCTTTCCCTGCTTCTACTTTTTTCCTCTTCCAATCAGAGTAAAACTTCCTAATCACTGCCTTCTGTTTCCTGTTCCTTAGTTAGGAAATATATGTTCGTTGGTTTTAATTTGCTCCTTTGTGTCATCTCTCAGGATCAGTGAGGATTTGAGGTTATAACATACTCTCATTTTCCCATTAAGAACAAAACAGAAAATGTATGTACATGTAATTTCTACTTTTTGTCACTGGTACTCTTCGGTTTATCCCTGTTTACTGCCCTAGAGGTGGTAGGACCTGGGAGAATAGAGCTGATAAATGAGTCAACTTTAGTAAAGTATACAATCACAAGGACAAGCAGCATGTAGCAAAAACATGTTTTTCCTTAGAGGCACATAAACAGTTAATAATAACCAGTTTTAAAGAATAATCTAAAATAAACATCTATTAGCTATACCTTGGAGGAGCATTGAAACCCATTCCAAGAATAATTCTGTGTTTTGAAGAAACTGAGGTCACAAGCCTCTTAATCTTGGAAGATGTTTCAACATATCCCTTCTGTTCACTTTTAAAAATGTACCTGAGGGTTGGGGATTTAGCTCAGTGGTAGAGTGCTTGCCTAGCACGCGCAAGGCCCTGGGTTCGATCCTCAGCTCAAAAAAAAAGAGAGAGAAAAAAAAAAAGAAAAGAAAAAAGTGTGCCTGCCAGGTCAGTGAGATGGCTCAGTGGGTAAAGGCATGCCAGACAACCTGAGTTTGATCTCCAGAACCCACATAGTAGAAGAGAGGACCTATTCCCACAGATTGTCCTGTGACCTCAACACTCAGGTCATACATACATGCTTCCTCCTCATCCCACCCCACACAGATTAACTGGTTTAGGTAGAAAAAAGAGTACCTGCCAACAGTTAGCAGAAAGGTAAGGCTGTACCCTTACAGTGGGATACTTTGTATAGATATGCACAAACTAGTTTTGGCTTACTTTTTAAAGCACAATTGTATTTCATTTAGATGAAGTTCTGAGAGGTTTATTATCAGGTGATTTCACTGCTGTGCATACATCAGAGGACACTGAAATTAAAACAGTTGAGTTGTAATAAGATCGCATGAGACCACCATTGAATGTTCGAATACAGAGAGCCATCGTTGGCCAAAACATTACAACACATGACTATGTAGTTAGATCATGAAACCTTAAATCTTACAGGCATAGCTATAATTGTGCCTTTGAAAATAATAGAAAAGTTGCCAGACCCCAAGGAAAATATACTGTACTCTCCCCTTAGAGTTGAAGGAGTCTTCAGGAACAAATACAAGCAAAGATGAAGCATACCCTGACAGGGCTGATGGAAATGAGAGTGATGATGATCCACCTGAGCACAAGCCCAGCAAAGTGAAGAGAAGGTGAGTTACACATGACCTAGCCTGGCAACACTGTACTGTAAGCAAAAGAGGGATCCATGAGTAAGGCTTTTAGACACAGTCATAATCTAATTCTGCCACTCACAACTCCGAATAAATTTCTTAGTTCCTCATCTATTAAATGAGACTGATAGCAATTTTCGTGAGAACATAGGGTTAACTGGAGCTATCGCCTGATATATGTGACAGTAGCTGTCAGTGAAGTACATAATGTAAAGTCGAATGTGTCCAAGTGCTGACACTATAGATATAAGGAAAGGGTAGATGGCTACAGAATGGAGCATTAGCTGCAGATATTTCATGTCTTTGTAGTGTTCCACATAAGACCTTTCCTTCCAGATAGCATCTGGAAAAATGATGTGCAAACTCTGAAGTCTTGGTACCTTAGTTCAAAAAAGCATGCCACTGCTGCTGCTGTGTTACCTTGCAGAGTAAATTTGCTTATTAATTGTCCCACTATTTGGTACAAGTTCCCAGAGGCAAAAGGATGTGTGCTTACATTCCTAAAATGTAGTAGGTACTCGGTCAAATATTTAGTGAGTTTGGCTTACTTGGGAAGACAAAGTTTGTAAGAGTTGTTTCTTGATTTATCTGCTTGATGCTGTGGGTCATAAAGTCAGGGTTTCTAAAAGTGCCTGTTTAAGGCACTTGTCAGTTCTGTGACAAAAACAGCATGAGGAAAGAAAGGCTTATTTGGGCTCACAGTTGGAGAGTTTAGTCCCATCACAGTAGGAAGGCGTGTTGCTGGAAGCAGCTCAAGGTTTTAGCTATTGGTACATGAAGCAGCTGATTATATTGCGTCAGGAAGCAAAGAGAGATAAACACTAACTAGTTCTTTTCTTTTCTTTTTTTTTTTTTTAATATTTATTTATTTATTATGCATGCAGTGTTCTGCCTGCAGGCCGGAAGAGGGCACCAGATTTCATTACAGATGGCTGTGAACCATCATGTGGCTGCTGGGAATTGAACTCAGGACCTCTGGAAGTATAGCCAGTGCTCTTAACCTCTGAGCCATCTCTCCAGCCCCAGAACTAGTTCTCTTTTATTCCATCTGGGACCCCATTTGGGGTGGCTCCCCTGTTAAACCTCTAGGAAACCCCTCATAGACATAGGCAGAGGTGTGCTTTCTAAATGTTCCAAGTCTAATAAAGTTGACAGTGAAGATTTACCATCATAGGCCTAAGTGGTAGATTCTCCTAAGCTACTTATCACCTGTGTCACGGCTTTTCTCAAAGACTGCTTTCTGGGTCTCTGTATGTGTATGTTCAGAAGGTAGTATGTGAGGCACCCAAGGAGGCCAGAAGAGGGTATCAAATCCCTTGGCGATGGATTCACAGGTGGTTGTGAGCCTGTCAGTGTGGGTGGGGAACCAGCACTGGTCTTCTGAAGGGCCTCTAAGTGCTCTTAACCTCTGAGCCCCCATGCCTTATTCTTAATATTTCTTTTATAAAAATTTTTTTGGTCTGATTGGTACTTCACAAATATTTCTTTTTAGGGAGACCTAGCAAAATCACTACAGAAAATTAATCTCAGGCTTCAGCTTTTACTGGGGTTTTTCCAAAGGAAGATAGAGAGATACATATTTACACCATCTTCAGGAATAGAAGTAGAATACTTAAGGACTTTAAGATGGTGGTTGGGGAGATGCTCCATAGTTAAGAACACTTGCTGCTTTTCCAGAGGACCTGAGTTAGGTTCCAAGCACCCTAAGTATCAGACCCCTCAAAACAGTTGAGATGACCTGAGGCCTTTGTTCTGCCTCCTTAGGCACTGTGTTCACACACACATATACATAGAAAAGGGTGTGAATGCTTGTTAATATGTTTCAAATACTGCTGAGTTAAGTTATCCAAAACAATCTTGATTAAAGTACTTTTTCTCCAAGATTTCCTAGGTTTGTGTGTGATACTGATCACTCTGAAAGGCAAGGCTTATTACTGTTTTTGTTTTTATTTTTGTTTTTTTTAGCCATGAATTGGACATCGATGAAAACCCAAATTCAGAAGTTGATGACAATGGTTTACTTCTAGGATTCAAGCATGGCTCAGGACAAAAGTAAGCGCTATTGCCCTCTAGAAATCCTAATAACTTCAGCAACCTTAGAGCTCTTTGGTATTCAACAGTAGAAATCATATTATATAGTTGATGTATTCACTGTATTAACTCATTTGCACTGAGTAGCAGACAAATGTTATTCCACAGATAAGCAGCTCTAAGTCACAGACATTTTGTCCTAGTCTAGATCACATTTCACAAAGGGTTTATGCTTAGATCTTAGAACTTCTAATTATGGTTCCCACCCGGCATCTCATAGCACTACTCCTTTGTGCTTCTAAAGACTAGGAAGCATACCGTGTAGCAAACATGAAAATTCAAATGTTTCACAGTAGATATATAGATTACTTAATGTAGGATGCACAATTCACAGCTTGCTTTTCACAACAGTATGCCATGATTTCCCTTTCTTTTTGGCACACACAGCATTTGCCTAATCCTTTCAGTGAATGTATTATATTTAATTCTCCATTCTCAATAACAGTATTCCGGTTATTTCCTAAGATCTAAGCATGATGTCTTTTATGCATGCATTCCATTGTTCTCTCCTTAATGACAAAGTCATTGTGTGGAGATACCAAAATTGGTTCAACCATTTGCCTTTTAAAAAGTCTTTGGGTTGTTGATGGCATTATGCTATTACACATGAACAAATGCTATTATGAACATTTGTGTGTAGAAGTTTTCTCTGTGTTTAAATGCCCAAGTGTTTAAAGAGAAATATGAATGAGAAGAATAAATGTGATTTCATCTCATGACAGCAAAACTGAACTGAGTGGATAAAACAGCCTCAATATGTACTGTTTAAGTCAGTTTATCCTATTTTTTGAGTTTTTATGTTTCTAAAGGTTCAGACTTAATGTCCTAGTTACCTATATGTTAGGAAATGTAAATAACCTGTGCATCATAAATTCAGCAGGGAAAGAAAATGAGAATCGCTTTATGATTAATATATTAACACCAGATTAGTTCAAAAGTACATGCTTATAATTAAAATTCTGTAAATTACTTATAGTCACCGGCTTAGGTACCTAAAGACACTAGTAGTTTGTATAGTCACTTGAGAATAAAGAGGATAGAGTTTAACAGTATATATAAAAGCTGTTTGCATTGGCATCAGCATTGCTTTTATTCAAACTGTTGCTTAGCTCTTTGTTTATTGCTTGGGATTTAACTTTTGTCTTTTCTATTTAGAAATAGAATTCTACTTAAAGATAAAGATTATTTTATATATGTATGTACATATTGTGTATATTTTTTATATATGTATATAAAGACAACATATATATATGAAGACAACATGACTTGAGAAAAAAAGCCCCTTGTGGGGCTTGACACATAAAACTTTGTGGCAGACATAAAAACTGGATGATTTGATCAGATTTGCTCTAGACTGAGCATTCAGTGACTGGTCTTCATTAAATTGGAATATGTTCAAATATATTTCAAGGCCTTTGTCACCACTCTAAGGAAAATTTCCCTCAAAAGGAAATACATTGTTGTTGTTTTTCTATTCCTGTTTATTGCAGTCTGCTACACAGTCTCTACTTTGTAATCTACATTAGAAATGTGTTTTGGTTTTATCCCAGCATTCAAGACAAACCTGGGCTACAGCATATAACCCCATCTCAAACAGGAAAACATAACCTTGCTAGTTTCATCATTAAGTGTTTCACATTTGTCTTTAAATTGTCATCAAAACTAGACCAGAACTCTCTGCGGTTAGTGTGTGATCTCATCATTTTCAAAATTTATGAAGATTAAAATGGTGACAATAACTAGGAAATACTGGTGAAAATCATTATTTTGTGTTTCTTAAGTTGAGGGGGGTGCTTTTTTTCTTTTTTTTTTTTTTCTATATGGGAAAATTTTTCTTTCATGCATTTGAAGATGACTAGGACAGGAAAAGGCTTTACCACATTGCTTACATTCATATGGTTTCCATCTAGTATGCATTCCTTGATGTATTTGGAGACTACTATGACATGCAAAGTCATCACTATAATGTAGTTTCTTTCCAGTATGAATTCTTTCATGCCTTTGAGGATGACTCTGATATGCAAATGCATTAACAAATAGAGTACATTGAGAAGATTGCTCTCCTGTATAACTTCTTTCATACCTGCCTTTGAAGTATATGGGTTGTGAGTATTTAATGATCATGAATTCACTTTAAGCTGTGATCATTTACACTGCTGTATTTCTTTAAAACTTCCAGATCCATTAAAATACATCCAGAGGCACATTTGTATCAGCTTACACATGAAAATTACTTTCTATGTCTTTGAGAACTTTGACAATGATCTTCAACTTTATGATCTTCCCAATTGTAGCCTATAGCACTGAGGTTCATATAGGTCTCCAGCATCACACTGTTGTAGAGATTCTTCTGTGAAGGATCCGGCAATGCCCACTCCTCCATGGTGCTGCTGAGCTGACTTGCTCTCTTCACACCGGGAAAATTTTTCTAAAACTTAACATGTGAGTCACTTCTTTTGGTCTGACCCAGGTATGGTGGAATTCCAAATTTCAGTCATCGACAGGTCAGGTATCTAGAGAAGAATGTGAAATACAAGTCACAGTACCTGGATATGCGCAAGCGAATGACTGTGAAGAACAAGCACATCCTCTTCACCGAAGAGTCAGGAAAACCTCTTCTTAAGAAAAGTAAAGTACGGAGTAAGGTGCGTGCCCGCTTGCCTTCAATTGAGACACAATTATGGTTTGTAACTTGGCTCCCTGAAGTTGGTTCAAATGGGAAGTTCCACCCTTCAAGATTGAGGGGTACCTCAAATTATTTTTCACTAGTTTTATATTATGTAAACTAAATTTGGGGGTGGGAAGGCAATTGAGGTAATATGAAGAAAAGGGTGTTTGAAACTACACCATTAAAGGTAAACCAGGTAGATGTTTTGCTCATGAAGTACAGACAAAGAAGACAAGGGGAAGTTTCTTACCTGTTTCACACAAAGTAGGACCCCAGTAGTCCAGATTCTGATGCATCTCTAACTACAAGCCTGGATCTGAGCTCATCCAAAGATTGTTCACACTTTGATGTAATAGGCTTGACTCAAGAATGTGACATACAAGCCCACTTTACTGATTCACACTGTAATCTGAGAGTTCCAAGACCTCTCTTGGTCTTTGCTATCAAGAAATAGAAAACAGACCAGAACATCATGTGATCTGCTGAGTTTTCCTTCTTCTGGGGAGGGAACATTTCTGATGAGCAGAGCCTTCTTGTCTTTGATGTTGACATTGGCCTCCTTTAATGATGTGGAGCACAATCTCAGGCATCTGAAGGACTTTGTAGTCCTCGGGGTATATAACATTTTCTGACTTCAGCAAATTGATAGGTAGTTTATTATTATTATTATATATCAGATTGTTCGGTGCTGGTGATATTTTAATGGCCCTTTCTTACATCTGAAATAGACTGCTTCATGTCAGTCTCTTAAGACTTTTTATAATGAATGTGTTGAGAATAATGATTCCCATATATTCACCTGTAGATGAGCCTAGAAAGAGCTGTATATAGTGGCTACTGTGTCCTTAGTTCTGATTGGTTGTAGATAGGTGGCACTTTCCCTCAGTGTGTGTGAGGTTTTGTTTATTGTTTGTCTACCACTCTCTGAAATTTACTTCTTACCGTCATAAAAACTTAATATATAGAAGGTTCACTGTATGGCAGATGAGAAGAACTTCATCTTCCAATCTCGGGATGCCTTAACATTTTATCAAATAAACCTATTTTATTATGTCTTAATCTTATCAGTTCTGCTGTTCTTACTCATTCTTTCTTAGGTCTCTCTGACTTTGGTTTTGTTTTAAGATTTATATTTATTTTGCCTATGTGTGTGTATGTGTGTACACATCACATGTATGCCTGGTATTTGTGTAGACTAGAAGAAGGCATCAGATCCCCTGGGACTGCAGTTAGGAACATTTGTGAACTACTGTGTGGGTCCAAGGAACAGAATTTAGATCCTCTGCAAAAGGGGCATGTGCTCTTAACTGCTGAGCATCTCATCCTCACCCGTTTTTTTCCTAGTTCTCTGATTTTATTTTAAGACAAGTTGGCATTCTGTTGATACTATGTAACATTTAACATAGTTTGTAGCTTGACCATTACAGAAAGTTCTTAAAAATGTAAAAATCAGTGAGTAGCTGAGTAGGTATATTTGTGATGATAATTTCATAGCATAGCTCTATTCTTAGAGTTCTTAACCTGTTACTTTCTTTTAGAGGAATCTTAATAAGGTTATTGGATGCTCTCCTGAATTCCAAATAGCCCAGAATTACTTATAGCTTGCATTGTACTTCTCTGAGCTAATACTTACTTTATGATGGCTTGTTAATCAAGTCACAGATGATAAAAAGTGAAAAGATTCTGTGTTCTTTACAGTTAGTTGGTGTTCATTATGGTATCTTAAAATTATAGGTGGAAAAATTCCTAAAATGGGTTAATAAACCAGTAGATGAGGAGACATCACAGGAGTCACTTTGTCACAACAAAATGCAAGACACTTGCACAAGCAGTGACTCTGAGGAGCAAGACATGCCCTTGGAGAAAGCTGATGACCTGATGGAGACCAGAGATCCAGAACCTGACACATGCCAGACCATCTCTTCAGCCAGTGAACTTGAAGCAGAAAAGAGGCAAGGAGGTTCCGGAACAACTGCTCCCGAGAAGCAGGGTTGTGTAACTGAAGAGATAGCTAACTATCCCCAAGCAGAAACAGGAGGTAAATATAAATACCCTTCCCCCTTGCCTCTGGGTTGTGGTAAGTACATTTTTTTTATTTATGTTACCATTGTTCTCACTTTTGTATCATTTATGCCTTTGGATTCATTTTAAACATTCTTAGGTGGAGAGAAGGCATGTCCGTCCGTGTGAATGAGCTAATGGCTGTGATTTGCATCATGGTTGTTCCTCACTTTTTATCTGTGTGGAACTTGATCTCTGCTGCCACTCTGTCCCTGGCTGACAGTAGCATGTTCCTCCTGAAATTGATGAAGCACACACTTTCTTCTTGATAATTGGTTTTTTTTGTAATGATTTGGGGCTTTTTAATGGAACATTAACGAAATATATTTATAGTAGTTGGCGCTAATAAATATGAAAACTAACATTTTCATGGATGACCTTTTGTATTTTTTTAATGGTCAAATTTTTTTATAAACAAAGATGAAAATATTTGATGGAACATTGCAGGTAAACATTTTTACTTAGTATCATTTTGTTGAATTGCTTCACATCTGTCCTTCTGAAACAACTATATTATGGCCCTTCTTTCCTTTTATGATTAGTTATAGTAGCTCAGTGTCTTAGGTATGATTACTGTTGCCTTGGTGAAACAACATAACCGAAACAAGTAGAGGAGGAAAAGGTTTATTTGGTTTACATATCCTGAGTCACAGTCTTCTGAGGGAAGCCCAGGCAGGAACTCAAACCAGGCAGTATTGATGTTTGGTTTTGCTCTTTTGGGGGGCCTGCCACCCAGCTCTCAAATAAGTCACACATGGAGGAGGATTCTTACTTGTAAATGTTTAGCCTTACTTTGACTTTTTTTTTTTTTTTTGCTTTTTTTTCTTCTCTTTATTTTATTTTATTTTATTTTATTTTTGGTTTTTTTGAAGACAGGGTTTCTCTGTGTAATTTTGGTGCCTGTCTTGGATCTTGTTCTGTAGACCAGGCTGGCCTCGAACTCACAGAGATCCTCCTGGATCTGCCTTCCAAGTTCTGGGATTAAAGGCATGCACCATCACCTGGCTGTCAGCTTTTCATAAATTAACCCATCTACCTTTTGCCTCTGGGCTTTTACCTTTTCCTATTTCTGTATATGTAACATGAATTGCTAAATGGTCTTATTGATAAAAAAAAAATCAAGAGCCAGATAGCAGGGTGAAAGCTAAAAGATCAGAGGGATAGAAAAAGTCAGCCACAAGTTCTTACCTCTAGGAAATCCTCAACCCAAGAAAGAGCTACTTCCTGTATCCTCATGCCTCTATACCTTTCTGTGCCCTGTCATCTTACTTCCTCTCTCCACCCAACTGCATCTCTTCCTCTTTCCACCCAGCTCTATTACTTCCTGTCTGTCTGTACAGATCTCTATGGTTAACTAGTGCTGGGATTAAAGGCATGTGCCACCATGCCTGGCTCTGTTTCCAGTATGGCCTTGAACTCACAGAGATCGAGATGAATCTCTGCCTCCCGAATGCTAGGATTAAAGGCGTGTGCTACCTCTGTTTAATATAGTGGCTGGCTTTTTCCTTTGTTCTTCAACCAAGCTTTGTTTGTTAGAGCACAAATAAAATACCACTACATGTATATCTTTATTTATTTGTTTGTTTGTTTGGCTTGGTTTTTTTGAGGCAGGATTTCTCTGTACCTTTCCGCCTTTCCTAGAACTCCCTCTGTAGTCCAGGCTGGCCTCGGACTCATAGAGATCCATCCGCCTGGCTCTGCCTCCCGAGTGCCGGGATTAAAGGCGTGAGCCACCACCGCCCGGCTTATGGTTTTTCTTTACTGGTGTTATAACAGCTGACTTTGGGGGTGGGGTTATTTAAGATTTATTTATTTACTATACAGAAGGGGGCACCAGATCTCATTACAGATGGTTGTGAGCCACCATGTGGTTGCTGGGACTTGAACTCAGGCCCTCTGGAAGAACAGTCAGTGTTCTTAACCTCTGAGCCATCTCCAGCCCAATAGCTAACGTTTTTGTTCTTAGTCTCTCAAGTATCCTGCTGCAGTGAGTGAAAAACAGTAATGTCCTCTAACACTTCAGCTACTTGCAGTGATCTTGAAAACATTGACTGTGATAGCGCCTTATTCTTTGACTGCTGTCCTCTTGTTTTTATTCTGTGCAGCAGTTTCCTCTTCAAATGTTGCTGCATTACTGCTTCGGATCTTCTGCAGACTGAAGCCTAATATCAGCTAGTAATTGTCTTTCTAAATAATTATCAACTGGAACCTGACCGTACTTCTGAGACACCTTGTGTTCTCTAGAATTTATATAGCCAGGGGTAGAACTTAGGGCCTTGGAAAGATTTTGTCTTAGAGTGAAAAGGGCTGAGCTTGTCGGCACACACCTCCAACCTCAGCTGCTCAGGAGTCTGAAGCAGGAGAACCAAAAGTTCAACACTAGCCTAGACAAATTAAATTTCCCAGACCTGGTCTCAAAATAATAATTTAAAAAAAAATTATTAAGGATGTAGCTCAGTTAGTGTTTGCCTACCACAAGGTTCTGAGTTCAAGTCCCTGGGACAACAGCAACAAAAGAAGAAGAGTCTACATTTTGTGTAATTCACCAGCTAAAGCAGTATTGTGGCTGTTGTTAATTTTTAGATTGGTGTTAGTGCTTTTGTATATGGGCTGAATATCCTGTATATAACATGGTGGGGACCAGATGTGTCTCAGGGTTCTGGTTTTGAAGGGAATCTCAGATGTTTAGCCTTCATCTCCCATCAGTGCTGTAAGTGAAGTTAGTAAAATACTGTGCATTCATCCATCATTTCCTTTGTAGGGAAAAGGAATTAGCGCTGAGAAAGCCAAGTTCTCAAGCCAATAAATAACAACAGGCTATGACCTGAAGTGCTGGTGATGTGTCTTACTTTCGTGCTTCTCTGCATGTCACGGCATAGATGTCTAGTACAAAATTGTGATAATGTAATGTGGCTGTGCTTCTTGGGAACTCCTTTGTTCCATTCTCATGGTCAGATCTGTATTGTCTGCATCTTATTTTAGTTGAATTGAAGAAGAAAAAGAAGAAAAAAAACAAGAACAAAAAAATAAATGGTCTGCCACCTGAAATAGCCTCTGTCCCAGAGCTGGCAAAGTACTGGGCCCAGAGGTACAGGCTCTTCTCTCGCTTTGATGATGGGATCAAGTTGGACAAAGGTAAATAAAATATATGTATGTTTTTAGCTTTATTTAGAAGCCACTTAAAAATTATAAAAAAGTTGTCAAAATTTTAATATCCTTTTTACCTAAACTCAGCTAATTCCAGCATTTATAATTTTCATTCTGTGTATGTTGTCTCTTTGTGATCCAGTTGCATATATCATGGCACTCCCCAATATTTAGTATGCATTTTCTAAGAACAAGGATGTTTTCCTGTAATAATAATCAAGGCCCTGGGATCAGCCCACAGTAACACCAGAAAATAAAACAAAGATAGTAAGTTATCTTTATAACCCATATGTTGTCATAAAGGAACATGTTGTGCATTTAGTTTGCATGTTTCCTTAGCTTCCTTTAACTTGAAGATCCTCAGACTTTCATGCTCAGGGCTTCACCTGAGCCAGACACTCCTCTAGCACAACTTTAACATCTTTCAAGTAATGATGGTAGTTCTGTTTGTAGTATCACTCAATTTCATATATACAGCTATCTGTTTTATCTTCAGGTTTAATCCATATTTGTAGCATCTTATGCAAAGTAGCAAAAGTATATAGGTTATTAAAAAGAATATCTGATGAAGATATACTTAATGCAGAAAGTTATAATTTAATTAGTGCTGAAAACATTAATTCTTCATTGAATTTTCCTTCTTTGATTTTAACAGACTTAACTTAGTCTCAGAGACTGACACTCATTTTCATATTGAAACTAACTGAATATCTCTTTGTTAACAATCAAAATCAAGAGGTCTATTATGGAATATAAGTGATTCTATGCCTCCTACATAATTTGTAAAATAGTGTGTGGTACAGAAAGTATATGGGAATTTTACTAGGAGAAAAAAGACATATAAACTGTTTAAAGGGGTTTAGAATTCTTTAAGTAATGAAGAGCCATTTAAAGTTTTTAAATAGTGGGAACAGGAAAACCTTAAATCTCTTTCTGAAAAAAAGCAGGCTCTTCTGGTAGAAAGGAAAGCCTATATTTTCTTTCATCCAGCTAAGCATGGCATTCATTTCTGAAGATGGCTACCATTCTTTGCTTTTTCTGACACTTAAAAACATGTATTGTCATATATACCATGCACAGATATACATGAAGGCAAAGTACTCATAAAATAATAATAAATATTTTTGAAAACATGTAAATGTTCCCAAAATGTTAGTAGGAATCCATCATTACCTCTCCATTGTGAATAAAATCATTGAGAAACTCACCAGTTAGAACTTGCTGTTTCCCATAGCTGATAAGCAGTAGGTAGTGCCTCAAACAGAAAAGTTGTAATATATATTCTGGAGAAATATATCTTACCAATTAGTCAGGAATTAGCCACTTTGTAGAACCTTTATCTAAAGCTAGGTAACTAAGCATTTTTGTGAATATCTGTGTAGAGAGAGAAGAGGGCTCAGATGCATAGAACTGAAGCTAGGGGTTGTTGTGACCCACCCAATGTAGACATGAAGCTAACAACAGATCCCTTATAAAAGTGGTGAAAGCTTTTACCCGAGCCCCTCCTAATCACTGAGCAGTCTCTTCAGATCCAAAAGGTTTTTGAACTTGAGCAATGTTTTTTCCTTCATGCTTGGATTCTTGGAATTGAACATTTTACACAAATATTCTCCTTTACAGAGGGCTGGTTTTCAGTTACTCCTGAGAAGATTGCTGAGCATATTGCTGGCCGTGTCAGTCAGTCCTTCAAATGTGACATTGTAGTAGATGCTTTCTGTGGAGTTGGAGGAAATACCATTCAGTTTGCCTTAACAGGGAAAAGAGGTAAATTAGTCATTCGTGGCAGAGAACTGTTTGATTTCCAATTTATACAGTAAATATTTTTACTTTTGTTCATTTCTTTGATGAGATTTAACATAATCGGTAATTTCATACCAAATATTTATTAAAGCAGTAGCTTATGTGTTTATTATTAATCTTATATAATAAGTTTAGTAAGCACTTAATATGTGTATATTTAGTCAGCAGTCATAAATTATATTTTTTGCTATCCTGATTTCACAGATAAATTAAGACATAAAAAAGATAAATAATTGCACAGGATTTTGTGAACATACCTATGAATCGCTGGAGCCAAGATTCTCGCAGTCTATAAATAATCGTTCTTCAGAATCCAAGTACAGTGGATGGGGACCAAGCTTTCTCTGTAGGACACATTTGAATTTATCACTTAGTCTTGTGATACTTTTCAACTGTAAAATCCCAAAGCTCCAAAAATTCTTTAAATAGTATGTCATCCTCCTGATTGTTTGACCATGGAACCAGGAGAGAAAAAATCTCCACTATTGTATTGTCTACTAATTACTGTCAGATGTGTAGTGTGCTTTTTGTCAGGAAACGAAGGCTTTAAAAAGTGGACTGTTTGGCAGTGAGGTAACTCAGTGGGCAAGGGCTTTTGCCACCACACACATAAATAAATAAGTAGATAAATGCTTTTAAAAATTAACGGAATGTTCTCGTGGAATATGGTGATGCATATGAGCACTTGGGAGACAGGAATGAGGGTTGCAGGTTAGAGATTGGAATGAGCTACAGAGAGGTCACCCCCAGCCCCCAGCCCCTTTTTTTAACTGCCTGTTGCTAAAGATATATCCTGGTAGAGCCCTACCTACAGTGTACTGGATGTATGGCTCTTCTGTTATCCCAGTGCTTTGGAAATCAAAGGCAGCCAAATCATACTCCAAAGATACTTTTCCCACATTATCTTCATATTATATTCACCAATAGGTTGTGGCTTCCTTTTTAGTGGATTTCAGCAGAATCTCATTAATTTATATGAACTTTTTAAAGTTGATGAGGAAAGCAAAATATTACTCTGGAAGCAGAGTATAGAAGTCAGAAAATGCTAAGGTGGATTTGCCCATTGCCTTTTTAAAACCAGAACTGATGACCAAAACCTTGATCTTGTGTTCTAGGCATGCATGGCATTTGCTGACTTCATGTGATCTCCCAGTAACAGATAAAAGCGGTTTTCACATTTACCAGATTTTTTCAAATAAGCCTCGTGTGTGTGTGTGTGTGTGTGTGTGTGTGTGTGTGTGTTGCATGAAAATATTTTTCCTCAAAAGTTATCAAACTCGCCGGGTGGTGGTGACGCACGCCTTTAATCCCAGCATTCGGGAGGCAGAACCAGGAGGATCTCTGTGAGTTCGAGGCCAGCCTAGTCTCCAAAGCGAGCTCCAGGAAAGGTGCAAAGCTACACAGAGAAACCTTGTCTCGAAAAACGAGAAGAAGAAAAAAAAAGAAAAGTTATCAAACTCACTCCTTTTTAGTATTTTGTCATAAGATGGTGGTTAAAATATCTACACTATTATAAAGCAAGTCTAGAAATTTTATTTAAATATGGAAAAACATGCATATTGTAGATTGATTTCTTAATTGAGGTTTGTTGACAAGTTATGTAGCTTAACACACATTTGATTTAAAAAAAAAAAAAAAAAAGATGTACAATGTGGGTCATAAAGGAAGGCTAGTGCCATATCCTCATTGTCAGCTCACTCTATAGCAGCGGTTCTCAGCCGCTGACTCCTTTGTGGTTTGAACAACTCTTTCATAAGGATATCATACCAGAGATCAAGCATATCAGACATGTACGTGAGAACCACTGCTCTATAACCTCTAGTTGTCACTTTATCACTTACCCTTACAAATTATCAGACCCTAAGAAGAAAAGGAAGCAAGTAGTCAATACTGGGTCTTCCTAGGGCAATGATGACCTAGCCTCTGCCCTGACAGCCTTTGAGACTAGAAACATTGACTCATTTTAAGGAAATTGGTCTTTTCTGAAAACCAGCATTGGGGTTTACATGCAAGAAGTAGCATTTGTAAGCATTTATTGCTCCAACTTTACATAGCCCTCAACAACCCCTCCCTGCAAGTCCTCCATATTTTGTGGCAACTACTGCCACTTGCTTTGGATGATGGGGCAAGACAACATGAAAACCTGCTCTATGGATCATGGTTTCTTTTGTTTTTGTTTTTGTTTTTGTTTTTCCTTCCCTAGACAGGGTTTCTCTGTAGCTTTGCGCCTTTCCTGGAACTTACTTACTGGTCTCGAACTCACAGAGATCCGCTTGGCTCTGCCTCCCAAGTGCTGGGATTAAAGGCATGAGCCACCACCACCTGGCGGATCATGGTTTCTTGATACAACTCTATGTGAGTCCTTCTAATTTAAATATATGTAAACTAAAATTTTCATTTATGTGTAGCTACATGTCTCTTACATGTGTGTGTGTGTGTGTGTGTGTGTGTGTGTGTGTGTGTGTTTTATTCAGAAAACCAGATTACTGGACTGATGAACTCTCAATGTCAACTTACTTTTTCTTTTTGATTTTTAGTGATTGCCATTGATATTGACCCTGTTAAGATTGATCTTGCTCGTAATAATGCTGAAGTTTATGGGGTAGCAGATAAGATAGAGTTTATCTGTGGAGATTTCCTGCTCTTGGCTCCCTGTGTGAAGGCTGATGTTGTGTTCCTAAGCCCACCTTGGGGGGGACCAGATTATGCCACTACAGAGACCTTCGACATAAGGACAATGATGTTTCCTGATGGATATCCTTTGGAAGTATATATATATATATAGTAGTCTATACAAATGCTTTTAGAGAGGAAAGGGAAGGGTGTGTGTGAGAGTGTGTGTAGAGGAAAGGTATTAACTAATCACAGTTGATGATTTCATTGTATTTTACACAGAAAACAGTTCATGTGGACCCAACTAGAAGGCTCAGCTGGTAAAGGCACTTGCCACATAAATGTGGCAACCCAAGTTTGAGTCCCAGAACCCATGTAAAGGGAGAGTTTTTCACGAAGGTCTAATAGATCTCTGCCATGTTGGGCTTCAGCTGCAGGCATAGGGCGCACACAGCGCTCAGAAACCCAATGAGAAATCTCATTGTCCTGAGGGAAAGACATAAGCAGAATCCTGGGCCCACACCAACATCAGATAGGGTCGCCTGCAAGTGTCAGTAGAAAGATCCTTCCATCGCTCCAGAGGGTGATTTGCAACAGGAGCCCTCTAGTGCTTATCTGAAGTGGATACTCCAGCAGAATCCACCAATAAAGAAATTAAAATATATAAAACAAGGAAAAGAATAGAATGTGGAAAGGAATGATGAGCCCCTAGTTTCCCCTTTTTGCTTTAGCAAAATATGTTTGTTTGGTTTGTTAGGGTTTTTTTAGTAAAATTTTTCTTTTTTATTTTTTTAGATTAATTAATTAATTTTTCTATTATCAGCTTGATACACTATAAATTCTTACCTTAATAGTGTAATGTTTCATTGAGGGTTGCTCAGTAATTGAGTAAAACCAAATCTTACTATAAGCTACAGTCATCCTAGGGTCTCCCGTGCTATATATATATAGCCTCCATAGTTCTGTGGATTGTAGTCTGATTGTTCTTTGCTTTATATCTAGAATACACTTAGGAGTGAGTACATACCATGTTTGTCCTTCTGAGTCTGGGTTACCTCACTCAGGATGATTTTTTTTTCTAGTTCCATCCATTTGCCTGCAAATTTCATGCTGTCATTGTTTTTCTCTGCTGAATAGTACTCCATTGTGTATATGTACCACATCTTCTTAATCCATTCCTCAGTTGATGGGCATCTAGGTTGTTTCCAGGTTCTGGCTATTACAAATAATGCTGCTATGAACATAGTTGAACATGTATCTTTTTGGTATGGTTGAGCATTCCTTGGGTACATGCCCAAGAGTGGTATGGCTGGGTCTTGAGGTAGTTCTAGTCCCAGTTTTCTAAGAAACCGCCATTCTGACTTCCACAGTGGTTGTACAAGTTTGCATTCCCACCAACAGTGGAGTAGTGTTCCCTTTGCTCCACATCCTCTCCAACATTGACTGTCCTTAGTGTTTTTGATCATGGCCACTCTGACAGGAGTAAGGTGGTATCTCAGAGTTGTTTTGATTTGCATTTCTCTGATGAGTAAGGATGTTGAGCATTTCTTTAAATACCTGTCAGCCATTTGTGATTCTTGTTTTGTGAATTCTCTGTTTAGCTCTTTAGCCCATTTTTTAATTGGATTGTTTGGTATTTTGATGTCTAATTTCTTGAGTTCTTTATATACTGTGGAGATCAATCCTCAGATATAGGGTTAGTGAAGATCTTTTCCCATTCTGTAGGCTTTTTGTCTTATTGACTATCTTTTGCCGTGCAAAAGCTTCTCAGTTTCAAGAGGTCCCATTTATTAATTGTTGTGCTCAGTGTTTGTGCTGTTGGTGTTATATTTAGGAAGTGATCTTTGGTGCCAATGCGTTCAAGAGTACTTCCTACTTTCACTTCTATTAAGTTTAGTGTAACTGGATTTATGTTGAGGTGTTTGATCCACTTGGACTTGAGTTTTGTGTATGGTGACAGAAATGGATCTATTTGTAATCTTTTATATATTGACATCCAGTTATGCCAGCACCATTTGTTGAAGATACTTTCTTTTTTCCATTGTATAATTTTGGCTTCTTTGTCAAAAATCAGGTGTTCATATGTGCGTGGATTAATGTCAGGGTCTTCAATTCGATTCCATTGGTCCATATGTCGGTTTTTATACCGGTACCAGGCTGTTTTTATTACTATAGCTCTATAGTAGAGCTTGAGGTCAGGGATGGTGATGCCTCCAGAGGTTGCTTTATCATACAGGATGTGTTTAGCTATCCTGTTTTTGGTTTTCCATATGAAGTTGAATGTTGTTCTTTCCAAGTCTGTGAATAATTGTGTTGGGATTTTGATGAGGATTGCATTGAATCTGTAGATTGCTTTTGATAAGATTGCCATTTTTACTATGTTAATCCTACCTATTCATGAGCATGGGATACCCTTCCATTTTCTGATATCTTCAATTTCTTTCTTTAGAGATTTAAAGTTCTTATCAAAAAGATCCTTCACTTGTTTAGTTAGTGTTATCTCAAGGTATTTAATATTATTTGTGGCTATTGTTGAGGGTGATGTTTCTCTGTCCTTTTAAAGAGTTCCCTGGTAGAATATTTGGGGTCACTTATGTATACTATCATATCATCTGCAAATAGTGAAAGTTTGACTTCTTCCTTTCCAATTTGTATCCCTTTGATCTCTTTTTGTTGTCTTATTGCTCTAGCTAGAACTTCTAGCTGTATTTTAAAACACTCAATGTAAATAAAGACTTGGTTGATCTATAGATATAGCTCCCTCTTACTATTTAATTTTGCCATTGTAAAGAAAGAGCCCAGCCACAGCTCCTGAGGAATGTAGACAACAGTGCTGTCTGCTAGAGTTTTATGAAGATGGATTGACATGCAGCTGATTCATGATACAAAAACTGCACCGCTGAACTGCCCACAATCTGGGTCTGTGCTGAACCTGCCTTGAGGATTAAGAGATGTATTTGCTGTTTGGAATTGGAATTAGCACAAATTGAAAGTTTCTTCAAAACCTCGGGTCTGCTGGTAGTGGTCTTCAACTCATACTGCCTTACACTAAAGCAGCCAAATCTTCTAAACTTTCGGGGTGCTGTTGTTTCTAGATTCCAAAATCTTGTATCTTATCCTCTGGATTTAAATCTGTGCCTTTTTGTTACTTAACAAAATGCACTTGATTTGTGCCAAATAATGAACATCTCTTTCTGCTCAGAAATTACCCTTTTTTTCCTTAACTGTTCTTCACCTTTGAAATTTTCAGGCTTTCCCAGAAGATCACTAATAATATTGTTTATTTTCTTCCAAGAAATGCTGATATTGACCAGGTAAGCCATTGCTGAGAAAATTCTGTGTGCCTCTGCTTACCTGTTAGAAAGAATGGGTAGAAAAGGATTCCATCTGAGGGATTTTTAGAGAAGAGGGGAAAAAACTCACATGCATTTTGAAAGTTACTTTCTTTATTCTCTCTTGTTGAGTCTCTCTTTGTTCTACACAGCTAAATATACCCAACAGAAATCCTTCAGGCAATATAAAAGTTACATTTGAAACCATGTGCAGCCCTCATTAGGGGCTACAGAATCAAGTTATTTTCTGTATCCTTCACTAGTCAGAATATATTTTCACAAATCGAGGTCAAGAATGGGTGGAACAACTTAATCATTTGCCTACTAAAAGGGTAAATAAAAAGCTGAGTGCAGTAACTGGGCTTTTTATACTTATGACCTAGCCAGATAGAACTAAAATGGGGAATGTTTATCTAAAAAACCATTAGCAAGGCACCTGATCTTAGTCTAAAGTTACTTTGAAGCATTGAATCAGTGTACAGTTGTCATAGAGCTGTGGGGCTACAACTATTTTCCAATGTGAGCCTAAGCTGTGATATAAAACAGGTCCTAAGTATCTCACAGTCCCCGAGGAACAATAGACCTAGTTATAAAAATCCTAGCATTATTTCTATTCATTAAAATTTAACAGCTTAAGAAATCATTTTCTTGACAATCCACAGATATAAATTTGCCCAGTAGATGGAATATATTCATGAGATTAACACGTTACAATACAGACAGTGGGAGATTCCCCACACCGTATACATAATAGCAGTCAGCATGCAAGGACACAACAGAAGCAAAGTACATTCTGGAATCTGTAGTCTGATGGCCTTGCCTTAAAATGAGATTGATCCATCAGAGATTTACCTCCTAGTAGTCTGACACCTAGCTTCAGTTGCCATCTGCTGCACCTCTGGTATGGCCATTGCTACCAGAGAACCTGCTTATAAGAAGTCCCTGGCAGGGGTTGGGGATTTAGCTCAGTGGTAGAGAGCTTGCCTAGCAAGCGCAAGGCCCTGGGTTTGGTCCTCACCTGTGGGAGAAAAAAGAAGTTGTCCCTGGCTTGTCCTCTACCACCACAGCTCCTGAGGAGCCCAGAGATGCAGATGAGTTGATAGGATGATGGATGATGAATGTTACAGATGCTTGCATGGCAACTCTGCAAGGCCTACCTTACTGAACCCACCTTGAGAACAGGAGCTTTTTTACATAGTTTGGAAGGCAGTGATCAAGCTATAGAGATAAGACCTTACCAAGGTGTAGTGGCTCATAATGCCAGCACTTCAGCTAAGACAGAAAAGTCTCTGTGAGTAGGAAGGGAGAAAAGGAAATGACCGCCTTTAACTTGACCAGGAGCAATTTTAACTGTCCTTGCTATCTCCTTTGTTTTGGGGTTTTTGTATTTGTGGGTTGTTTTGTTTTGTTTTGTTTCAAGACAGGGTTTCTCTGTGTAGCCTTCCTTGGCTGTCTTAGAACTAGCTCTGTAGACCAGGCTGGTTTCCGAACTCACAAAGATCCACCTCCTCACCATCTCCTGTTTTTTTGCCAGAGTGCCTGTTACTCATGTTGACCTTCAGTATAGTTTTAGTGTTTTAGACTTTACTTTTTCCATCTAGATCACCTCAGTCTATATCACCCTCAACTCATATATGGGTTTCTGTGTCTTCTTGAAGAGTCTTGTAGCTTGAGCTAACTGGATTTCTCCAACCACTGATAACCCTGATCCACTAAAAAAGATTCTTTATTTTCTGGGATGAGGCACAAACATTAATTGTTTTTAGCTCTCCAAGTAATTATAATGTGCTCCACAGTTGAGGTTCTCTGGGCTTTAAAAAGGGTAGATAAGGGGTTGGGGATTTAGCTCAGCGGTAGAGCACTTACCTAGCAAGCGCAAGGCCCTGGGTTCGATCCTCAGCTCCAAAAAAAGGGGGGGGCGGGGTGTAAATAAAAGGCTGAGTGCTTATACTGAGTTAGAGGGAAATGAATTTCTGTCTTGCCTTCTGTTGTCCATTTTTTATCTTTTTGGCCAAACATTAAGCCTCTCAAGGTAGTCTGTGTGATGACACTCCTATTCTTTTTAGGTTTGTGAGTTTCTTAGGTCAGCCTTCATGTTGAACCTGTTATCTATTACTTACGTAACTGCTTTCTAGACTTAGGCTGCCACAATGCTCCAGAACTGTCTCCTAAGCAGCTACATGATCTTCACAGGCTAAGCCATGGTCCTTAATAAGTACTATTAGACAGACTCATTTGGGTGTTTCAGTAGCAATAGGAAAGCCACTTTTTTCCCCTCGGTTTTTTGAGGCAGGGTTTTTCTGTGTAATAGCCGTAACTATCCTGGAACTTGCTGTATAGAATAGGCTTGTGGGGTGCCATCCTACCCTCACTTTTCTCCAGGGTACTCTTGAGTAGGAGCAGCATGAAATACTAGATAGAAATATAGCTAGAGAGAGACAGGCAGAAAACACAGGATAGCCTCGGGAGGTCCTGGGTCCTAATCCTTCAGGCCCTGATTGTCTCTGCCAAAGGGCTTTTAAAGGAATGCCAAGGGGTGAAACAAAAGACCTCCCCCCAGCACAGCCAAGTGCAGACATCCCAAACACCTGTGATCATGCATGTGGTTAAGCCATCCTCTAATATAGCCCTGCTGTATAAAGCAAGTCAGATCTAACTAGGCAACCTCTGTGGACCCCAACAATTCCTTCTTTTTTTAAAGAGCCCCTCAGGCCCCATCAGATAGACTGAGGTCTGTCTTAGGTCATTCTCCATGATTATTTCTTCCGTTACCTGTCATGGAGATACACTTTCCAACAAGTATACTCTGTTTTAGGCTGGAAGCTCTCAAGAAAAGTTGCCTGGTAGGAGGGAGTACTGAACTCAGCTCTGACCCAGGTTCTTCTTGAGCTTACAGCCACCACAGCAATCTCCATAGCTGCCACATCACATCCTTTACAGGAGTAGAGGATGATAGAGATGGCATCTTTTTTGGAATGGGTCTTAAGATGTCTACAACAATTTGAGCTGTGCCAAGCCCTTTCTCAACTAAACTCTTGACTGTATCCAATAGACTACATCCAACTTAAAGATTCCCTTAGCTTTTTACCAAACTCTGCTTTATTATCCTCAACATAATTCTGGTATAAACATCTCTATACATATTTACACTTTCTTTTGCTAGCTTACATTAAGCATTTAGACTCAAATTCAATACTTACACTTTTCACAAACTCACACTCAACATATACTTATTTATACTTCTCACAAGCTTATATTCTTAAGGAAACTATAGGACTGCCTTAACATATACTTTTTATATTCATAAAGAAACTATAGATCTATTTTACAAACTTATATTCATAAGAAATATTAAGCAAAATCTATATAGGGCTACCATTAGCAAATATCTAACTTAGCAAACACCTAAAATATTTCTTAACACCTGGAAGAGATTTAGAAAAGCTTTCTTAACATTTAGAAGAGATGTTACATTATCTTCCAACAATACAGAGTAATTTTCTTTGGACTTCATATAGAAAGTAGAAATGAGAATAAACTTACCAAACCCCAAAAGGAAGAAAAGAGAATGAGAAGAAACTTCAGGGCATTCTGTTTCTGAACTGCTCGTGTAGCAATTCTACAACGGTCAATTTCCCATGATTGTCTTAACTTGGAGTGGGGTTCCAGACTTGCAGCTTTCAGCAGGTTCCCCTGTGTACCTGAAACATTGCTGAAACTTGATCCCAAACTCCTCAGCAGTCTGGAGGTCTCCTTATTCTCCTACTATCCCCAGACTGCAGGATGGAACCTTCATGTCAGGAAAACTGACTTAGCTACTTCTCACTCCAGTTCATCTAGAGGAGTGTCATTGGAGCTCCTCTGTTTCACATTCATCACCAAGCTGTCAGTTTTTCCCCTTCTTAATTTTTTTAAAGCTGTATTTGCCATGAATTCTTTTAACAATGCTGATGTTTTTGATAGATTTTTATTAAAGCCCAATATTTCTGGCAAGGTTACTTGTTCACCAAAACTGCTACTGTTCAAAGGAATCAACATAGATGGTGCTTCTAAAGCCATTACAGGTGATTCTCCCATACTGATATCTCCAGCTGAATCTAATTATGTCCTTACAGAGAGAGATTGCTAAGTTTTTCCCAATAAAGCGTTCAGTTTTTGAGAGAGAAAGATCACCAGGTTTTCCGAAAACTTCTATTCTCTAAATTTTGGCTTCAAAGCCAAGAAGAAACTAATTCTGATGGTACGATATTTCCAGACAGTGGTAGCATCAATAGAGTGAAAGTTTTATTTCACCTGAATTCAGGGGAAATTCTTTCTCTGCTGCCTGCTGCTTGGGACCAAAACCTTCCCACAGGAATCTTTTTTCCCCCGTTTCTTCCTCTGATTTATCTCAGTTTGTGTTCATAGCCCCATAGTTAGAAAATTAAGGACATGGTTCCTCTGTCTTGCTGCTTATCTTATTCTAAGTTTTACTTTACGCTATATTCCTACATTCTACTTTTCTAAGTTTTTCCTACACTGTATTACTACACTTTACCTTCCTTATTTTTCAGATGGAATTTTAAGAGAGAGAAAAAGAAACTTTGATAGGGAGATATATCCACGCTGCAGCCTTACTTGGGCATCTTTCAGCCCCCCCCCCATTCTACCTCCTAAGAATAAAAACCCTGCCTCCACTTTCACTACAAAACTCGACCAGTCCAACTGCTTCCCACGGGGATTTCTCCCCAAGCTTTCGCCAAGTCCCTGGTTTGTCCGTGTTTCTGGTGCCATTTGAGGGAGACCACCACCACCCCACCCCACCTCCCACCCCGTACTCTTGATCAGGGAGAAATAAGGAATGTGTAGATAGCAACATATATAGAGAGAGAGACCGTTATAAAACACCGGATAACCTTGAGAAGGCCTGGGTCAAAACCCACCAGCCCTTTCTGTCTCTGCTAAAGGGCTTTTAAAGAAATGCCAAGGGGTGAAGCAAAAGACCTCCCCCCAGCACAGCCAAGTGCAGACCATCCCAAACACCTGGTGATCATGCACGTGGTCAAGCCATCCCCTAATGCAGCCCTGCTGTGTAAAACAAGCTCAAATCTAACTAGGAAACCTCTGGGCCACAACGCAGGCTGGCCTCAAACTCAGGTCCTCCTGCCTATGCCATCCAAGTGCTTGGATTAAAGGTGTGTGCCACCATGCCAAGCTCGAAAGCCACTTTTTATTATGAAAGTTTGGGTGATTAAATTTCTTTTAACAAAAAGAAAAGTTATCTTTCTTTTTACTTTTGCTTTCGTCCTCCAGCCCTGTCAGAATTAGACCTGTAGGAATTAAGGAGATGGTTCATGTGGTAAAGAAAAATAGATGAAAAGTACCTGAGGATAGGCAAGCACCAGGTGTAAACCTCTGGCCTTCACATTTTCCCCTGCACTCACATCTTATGCGTCTGAGAGTGCACCTGTAGACAACATCTACAGCACACAGTATTAAACTTGGTAGTTGATTTGTGTTTCCTGCCTCTAGAGGGAGTATTGACACTAGAAAATGATAAAGGAAACTGCTTGGTATGAAATGAGTTTCAGGGGGAAATCTACATTTTTTTAAACAACAAAAAAAAATTGTATCCATGTGTGAGGTTTTTAAAATGAAAGGAAATAGTTATGCAAGGTTGGAAGGTGTAAGGAGTTTATTGTAAGATTGTAAGTCTGTTTGAAATTCTGGCTGCATTTTTTTTTAGTTATTCTAGAACATGTATCCCTTGCTATACATACTCTCACTATAAAACCAGAACTGTTTCATTAAAAACATCTTTTTGGGAGAGGCTCTTTGGAGATAAAGTATCTCTCTGAAATTGCTTCTGAAATCCAAAGGCTTGGGTTTATTTAAAGAGAGCACAGTTTGGAATGTGTCTTGCTGCTTGGTTCCTATCCATACTATTTTCCTTCCTTCCTTTCCCTTAACAGTCTAGAATTTCAGGAAGCACTGGCTTTAGATTCACCGCACTTTGCAAACATGGAGAAGTCTTATAAATAGTCAGCCTATGTAGTAGATGGAGATGGAGACCTCAGAACAACTTTGTCATCTAGGGTAGCTGCATGCTACAGTTTCAGATTCCACTTTTATATGAAATCCCCATGCATGGACTCTCTGTTTCTCACCAGGCATGAGAATTGAGCAGGCCTCCCAGCCCATGTAGCATAGTAGCTCCTTGTCCTTGTTTGCTTTCAAAACTACACGAAACATGTCAGAGCATTTATACTTTTAGAAAAAGTTTAAGCACTTGGATCATGTTCATGCTGGTTCATATAATAACAAGGTGACCCTAGACAGCATCCCTAGACTTTAACAGAAGTTGAAGTAAATGTGGGGGCTGGAGAGATGGCTCAGCAACTAAAAGCACTTGCTGTAACTCTAGTCCCAGAGGATCTGATACCCTGTTCTGGCCTCTGCGGGTACTACACATATGTGGTACATAGACATTCAGGCAGAACACCCATACCCATAAAAATAAATAAAATAAGTTAAACCCATAACCACCTACCAGGCAACTCCTGGCCCTCCTCTAGGACAACTCGACCCTCCTTGGCTTTTTTGTTTGTTTGGGTGGATGGTTAGTTTTGTTTGAGTTTGGGATTGGGTTTTTTCAAGACAATGTTTAACAACATTCCATACAGATCTGGAGCTACAGCTCAGTGGTAGTGTTTGCCTATCATATGTAGAGCCCCAAATTCTGTCTGCAGGACCAGAGGTGGGTATGGAGAGTGACGTATCTCATAGAATAGTCTGTTTCTATGTCCGTTTTTGTATCTGAGTTGTCTTCTAACAGGGAAGCGAAATAATAACTTTAAATTATGCTCACCAGTAATACACAGTCGTTCTCACCCTCCACCAGGTTATCTGTGGTGTGAGATCAGGTTCTGTCAGCTTGTGAATCCAGATGACACTGAGTACCTTTTTTTTTTTTTTAAAGAATTATCTATTATGTATACAGAAGAGGGCGCCAGATCTCATTACAGATGGTTGTGAGCCACCATGTGGTTGCTGGGAATTGAACTCAGGACCTTTGGAAGAGCAGTTGGTGCTCTTGAACTCTCCAGCCCACGAACCTTTCCTTACAGAATGGACAGCTTGGGTTTTGCCAGTGGCAGTTAACCATGTAGTTTGCCTGCCCCCAGAACTTGAGTTTCCCTTTCTCTACCACATGACTCCTGTTCTAACTGGCTGGGCCTGTCCACTGCATCCCCATGTCCTCAATTTTACCAATCTTGCATCCTGATTGATGAAGAAGATTGTATGTTAGTTAGAAGGTAGAGATTTCTCAGTTAATAAATCTCTTCAAATGTTGGAGAAGGGGGTGGTACTAGATGGAAACCTTATCTGTATAAAAACTGATGCCTTTAATCCCAGCACTTGGGAGGCAGAGGCAGGTGGATCTCTGTGAGTTCGAGGCCAGCCTAGTCACCAGAGCTAGTCCAGGACAGAATCCAAAGCTACAGAGAAACCCTATCTCGGAAGGAAGGAAGGAAGGAAGGAAGGAGGGAGGGAGGGAGGGAGGGAGGGAGGGAGGAAGGAAGGAAGGAAGGAAGGAAGGAAGGAAGGAAGGAAGGAAGGAAGGAAGGAAGGAAGGAAACTTAGCCGGTATGAAATATCACAAAGACCAGAACAAGTGTTCTCAGAGCAAAAGGCTCCATAGCAGCTAATTTCTATTGTCCGGTTGTTTGATTGACATCTTGATAATTACTCTGGAAGACGGCACGCTTTTATCTACTTGAGTAAGTAGCTGTGTTCTAGTAGACCTCAAAATCAGTAATACAGACACACACACAAATATGTTTAAAATTTACAATAACACCCAAAAAAACTATGGACAGAGGAGGTATTCAGAGATAAAGATCCACAAAAGAGATAATTAGAAAAGTGTAGGCTCTACTCAAAAGCCAGTAAATGTTGAGCAATTGAGAGAATATTATGAACATGATAAGGTGAGCAAGAAAAGGGTTTCTTAGTAGATGATAGTGCTCAACTTATAAAGGTACCTGCCACCAAGCCTAATGACCTAAGTTCAATCCCTGGGACCTACATGGTAGGAGAGAGCTTACCCATACAAGTTGGACAAGTTGGCCTCTTGCCTCCACCTACAGAGAAAAAAATTAAAATTGAATTTCTTAGTAAAGTGGGTTCTTAAATGTCTGTGATAAAACAGACATGACATATGCAGGGTCTGTCCATTTTCTCTTTGTCTGAATCCTCAGTTTATGGCACTGGAGAGATGGCATCTTTAGAACAGCATGGCATAGCAATCTGAGTCATGTCAAGGTGGTATAAACAAGTATGTCTATACCAGATACTGCATTAGTACATAATCTGGCAAGCAGCAATGAATGAGATACTCCTTTATAGGAAGGACTTATATAAAAAGCCAATATTTCTCTTACTGATAGTTTAGATTGGGGGAATAAAAGCTGTTTTGAAAATCATGTTTGTGCTGAGCATGGCAGTGAATACCTTTAATATCAGGAGACAGAGGCAGGATATCTGAGTTTGAGGACAGTCTGGTCTACAGAGTAAATAGGCTAGCCAGAGCCTTTTAATGAGACCATGCCTCAAGAAAAAAAATCCTGCAAGTGTGCATGACTTTTGTGTTCTTCCTGGCAGGTGGCATCCTTGGCTGGGCCTGGAGGGCAAGTAGAAATAGAACAGAACTTTCTTAACAACAAATTAAAGACAATCACTGCATATTTTGGTGACCTGATCAGAAGACCAGCCTCTGAGGCAGAAGTGTGAGGACAGCAAGATCATGAAGAGTGAGAGTGGCGTGTGAACACGGGATACTTGGGAAGGTCTTCTGGGCTCCTGACAGTGTGTGCATGTGTGATATGGAAACCTTTGTGAGTTTCAATGAAGGCTAATGATGTGGTTGGAGATCTTCAGGTAATATTAACTGAACTGTTCTGTACTTTAAAACAGCATCAGGGCCAGGTGGTGGCAGGTACCTATTATAATCCTAGCACTTCAGAGGTTCAAGGCCATCCTGTGCTACATAAATTCAAGGTCAGCCTGAGTTACCTGAGACCTTGCCTCAAAAAATTAGTCTAGGCATGACCCTGTGCTTAAATTAAGTGCATCTGTGTATATATGTATGTTCCTATTCTTTGTTTTAGTTTAACATCTTTGTATGTGTGTAATTGCTTTTTTAAAGAAAAACAAAGCAGTTCCTGCCTACACGTTAACCCTTAGTGAAATAATGCTACTAATTTAATGCTATAACAAGAAAAGTAAAACTCTCCCACTGCTTTACCTATTTTTTATTCAACTGTCTAAGGATAATCACAGTTAACAATGTTTTGTATTTTACTTTTTATTGCATTTGTATTTCGTGTGCGTGTGTAGAGGTCAGAGGACAACTTGCAGAGATCCATTTTCTACTTCTACTGTGTGAGTTCCTGGGAACCAGGTTCAGGTCACCAGGCGAAATATATGGCAAGAGCCTTTACCTACTGAACCATTCTGCTGGCCCCCATGTTAATTCTTCTGAAGAAAAGATTGAATTGCAGTATACCAGTGTATACAGATACACTTTTCCTTTGATACACCGTTTATTCCGTGCCTTCCCTTTTTGGATACTTAACGTATATTTTATTGAATAGATGCCTTTTTTAGAGTGTGAGAGAGAGTGTGAATGTGTGTGTGCACACTCACCCCCATGCCCATGTGTATGCAGGTTCCCAGAGTCCAGGAAAGGGTGTTGGATCTCTTGGACCTAGAGTTACAGGTGGTTGGGAGCTGCCCAGTGTGGGTACTAAAAAATTCACATGACTCTTTTGATCTTCGATACTGAGGCATCTCTTCAGCCCAAGATGCTTTTATTTAATCAATCAATGTTTTTATTTTTCTATTTCGGTGTGGTTTGTTTCTACAGATACCTTGTGTGACCCAGACCAGCCTCAGACTTGTTGTGTAGCTGAGGATGACTTTGAGCTCCTGGCCCTCCTGCCTCCACAGCTGGCTTAGCAGTTTATCTGAAGGCCATTCCATTTCAGTCCATACATGTCAGTCTACCTCGTATTTTACATAGCTGTCTGATATACTACTGTCTGTGTATATAAACTACTTCCCTAGCCACAGGCACTCAAGCAGTTTTCATGCTTTTACTATTACCGACTATTATGTACGGTCTTTCCTTACAATATTTGCTGTTGAACAAGTATTTTCAGTTGGTAAGTTTCTAGCAGTTAGACCATAGGTCTTGTGTATAATTTAGTCCTGATAAATACAGCCAGAGTGCTTCAATAAATTTGAACTTGCTTGTAGGCTTATTTATCTCAAATTTTGTTTTCATATCTTTGCTTTAACTAGAATTTCTTTTTTAAAGGCTTTTGTGTATGAGTGCATGCATGAGGTCAAATTTGTGAATGTATGCCACTTGTACAGATGCCCCCAGGAGCCAAAAGAAGGTGTCATATCTCCTGGAATAGGAGTTATAAGTGATTGTGAGCTCCTATTAGGGTGGGCCCTTAACTTTCCAGCACTCATCTTTTTACTTAGTCATTGTAAAATCAGTATGAAGTAATTTAATATAGAAGTTTATATTCTTGAAATTTTGTTAAGACATCCAATTAAGATTGCAGTCTACAGTGTGCATCCATGGGATCCACTGAAGCAGAAATATCAGGTTAAGGAAAATAGACTGTATCCAAAGACAAAAATGGAGGAAGCTCTTCAGAAATGCACAGCAGGAGTGTAGGGCAGCTGGAAATTGTGAAAAAGCATGAGAACAATGAACCAAAATTAAGAAAGCCTGATTAGATACAATTGCAGCTGCAGAATAGCGTAACATTAAAGGGGGTTTCCCAGTTGACTGGAAAGATGGTTCAGTGATTAAGAGTGAATACTATTATTGTAGAGACCTAAGTTCATTTTCTAGCACCCAAGTCAGGAGGCTCAACCACCTGTAACTCCACCTCCAGGAGAGCCAATGCCTTCTTCTGATCTCTGTTTGCACATGCACTTACATGCAGTGATACTTTAAATAATTTCATTTAAAGTAAATCTTTCACCAAAAGAAAGAAAAATAAAATAAGAGCTTTACTCAGATGCCATCTTGAGAGGAAACCTATTGTGTAAAACTGAGCAAACTGGGGCCTGAGAACATGGGACAAATCTAGCTAGCATATCAGGATCCAACCTTCCACCATCTCAAGGTCAAAGACAACCCTGAGAGAGATATATGCCTAACATCTAAAGGAGCAGGGAGGAGAGGTAGCACCACCAGTACCTGGAAACAGTCCTCATCAAACAATAAATAAATGATAAGGAGTTTGGTAACCCTGGGTGGGCTGACTAGTATTATGTCAACTTGACAAAAGCCAGAGCCACTGGAGAGGAAGGAGCCTCAATGGCCTTAATAAGATCGGGCTATAGATAGGCCTATGGGGTATTATTAGTGGTTGTTGTGGGAGGGCCCAACCTATTGTGGTTGGGGATATCCCTGGCCAAGTGGTCCTGGGTTCTATAACAAAGCATGCTGAGCAAGCCAGTAAATAGCAATCCTCCATAGCCTCTGCATCACCTCCTGCATCCAGGTTCCTGCCCTGCTTGAGTTCCTGTTCTGACTTCCTTCAGTAATGGGCTATAATATGGAAATAAAGTCAAATAAAGCCTTTTCTCCACAACTTGCTTTTGGTCATGGTGTTTCATAGAAACAATAGTATCCCTAACTAAGACATTGGGCCAGAGGACTGCAGTCCCTAGAGCCAGCTGCGTGCCATGAGGTCCAGTGCTATTGACTTTAAATTGCAAAGCCACAGTGGAAGACTTGATTGACATCAGAGCTGCATCCTCTCAGCACGGAATGAACACTGAGCAGATTTTGTAAGTGTGCAAAAAGTTCTTCAGTGATGTAATGGCTTTCCCCCACTCCCAATATATATGAGAACCAACTCCCAGCCATAGCATTACCCACTCAAAGGGTGTGAACTGGGGAGGGTAGGAGAGAACCTGTCCAGACCAGACTGTAAGAGTTCATTGTGGCCAGCAGATCCCCTGTATATAAAGAGAAGGTCCAGAACTGAAGCCTTTGCCAGCATTCATCAGCCATCAGTAGAACCAAGCTTAGCTGTAATACAAATCAGGAAATTCAAAGACCCAGGAAAGAAGGCACTCCAGCATTTAATATTTTTCCTTTACATGTCCCTAGTTGTTTTGTTTGGGTTTTCTTTTTAATATTTTTAGAAATACATTTACTGTATTGGGTTGTTTATTTTAGTTTTATGTGGATGAGTATTCATATGTGTATATCTGTCCTCTGGTGAGTACCTACCAGATGTTATTGAGGCTAGAAGAGAGCGTCAGGTCCGGTAGAATTGGAGTTAGAAACAGATGTGGGTGCTAGAAATCAAACCCACATCCTCTGCAAAAGTAATCAGTGCTAATGACCACTGTGTCATCTCTCCTGTGCCATATTTTTGTTATTTCCCTAAAACTATTGGTTTCCTTTATTCTCCATACAATTTATCTAGTTTTATTTATACATACTTTTCATTATTGGTTATTTTATTTTTACTATCTTTATTTTCAAAAAAAAAAATCTACTCTTTAGTAATCTTGCATTTATGAATTTTCTTTTTGTTTTCGTTTTCGAAACAGGTTTTCTCTGTGGTTTTGGTTTCTGTCCTACATCTCGCTCTGTAGATGAGGCTGGCCTCGAACTCACAGAGATTGGCCTGGCTCTGCTTCCAAGTGCTGGGATAAAAGGCGTGCACCACCGCTGCCTGGCTATGAATTTTCTTATTAGGAAATATTTTAGGTTTGTTTGGTTTTTTTTTTTTTTTTAACAGTTTTGCCTTTGTCTCCTCAGTAGCATTCTTCTACATTCCTTATTTATTTGTGTCTCTCCCGTTTCCCCTCTTCCTCTGGCCCTGTCCCTTTATCTCATTAATTTATTATTTTCATTTTTAACCTGATTAATTTTTTTAGTACATAGTACTCTATAATCAGAAATTTCTCTCCCGTCCAGCAATTCCCAAATAACCACTCAGAGGCTTAATCATAAATGTTTGGCCAATGGCTCAGGCTTATTACTAGCTAGCTCTTACATTTAAATTAATCTGTTTCTATTGATCTAAGTATTGCCACATGGATGTGGCATTACCAGTGTATTGGCATGTTGTTCCTTGGGTAACGAGATGGCATCTCCCAGACTCTGCCCTTCTGTATCTGCTTGGATATTCTTCCTGTCTCTATCCTGCCTTGCCATAAGCCAAAGCAGTTTTATTTATCAACCAATAGGAGCAGCAGATATTCACAGCTTACAGAAGAACATCCCACATCAGTACATTAGTACCTTTCTAGTCATTGGTTATGTGTTAGTTGACTTTACTTGATTTTAAGTGTGTTTCTGTATCTTAAATGGTTTAATATCATTGCTTACACTAGTTTTCTCAATGAATGGTACTGGAGATTAAGCCTTCAAGAGCAAAATGTCACTTGAAAGAGCCTTAGTTAAAATCAGAAATTATATTCAAACTAGCAGACACATAAATCACAACACAAAAACACAGTAGGACCAGTGAAGTGGCTCAGCAGATGAAAGCACTTCTCTGGTGTTGTTTCTATACAGCACTAACCAAAAGCAGCTTGGCAAGGAAGGGTTTATTTCATCTTAACAATTCCCAGGTCCCAGTCTACCACTGAGGGGAGTCAATGCAGTTGTTATAATGGAGAGGCCAATGATGAAGCCTTCTTACAGCCCAGGTCCACCTGCCTAGGGAACATCTAAAACATCTAGCACCTGGCACTGCTCAGGTAGCCTAAGCCTTCCTACATAAGCAATAAAGAAAACGCCTCAACAGCCAATCTAATAGCAACTCAACAATTGGATTTCCCTCTTCCCAGGTATATCCAGTTGAAAAATGAACCTAACTATGACATCACACAAGGCTGACGTGAGTTAGATCCCTGGAACCCACAGTGGAGGGAAGATAATCACTACAAAGTTGCTCTCTGACCAAACAAACACCCACCATAACACACACACACACACACTAAAAATAGGATTTAAAAAAAAAAAAAAAAGTAAACATGAAAAAGCAGGGCATAAATCACCATTCCAGCAAAAGACTAACCCCTCAGCTACAGAGTTCAAAGACAAATAGGTAAAACACTAGATAAAAATCTCAAAGGATTACTAGCAAAAATAGTCAGTGACCCAAAGATATTACAATCAAGATATGATTGACGAAATGAATCCAATTCCTGGAGACAAAAGGCATATCAAATGAGAAAGTCAACAAGATGAAAAACAAGAAAACAAAACAGCAATGCGAATGAACTAAGCTACACAAGAGACAATTTGAACAAGGAAATTTAGTTTGGGACAAAATTGTTGGCAATCAGAATCTGCCTGGTAAATACAGCACCAAGAGACTATCTAGATTGAAGACTATCCGGTTACAGAAGTCCATCCTGATGGGGCTTCTCCAGTAGCTACACAATGATGGGCATGCCTTGAAAGACCCCAGACCCCTGGGATACTTTCGTCTGCGAGAGGGTTCCCCCCCCTCCCCAGAAACCAAGATTCCAAACCAGCGGATGCAACACGCATGAGGAATGTATTTAGCACTGGTGCAAGTGGGCTCTCTGTCCTGGTCAGTCAGAGAGCCCTGAGCAGTGGTTACAAGCATTTTTAAAGGCAGAAACTACAAAATTAGCATAAGATACCAGGTGCGCCGGGTTTGGCCCAATTTAAAAATCATACATTTCAGCAATCATTTTGTTACGTGGGAAATTTTGTAACATCGTAAACTGGTTGGTTCAGGGGAGGTCTAGGAGGAGCAGTTACTCTGGAGGGGAGTTCGCATAGTTACAGGCTTATGATTGGCTGACATTTGACCTAGTTTGCTGGACTCGCCAGATGGTCCTTATCTTGGGTCCCCTTTGAGGAATTTTTAAACAGGGACTTATTATTTTAATCTGTAATTGCAGACCTTGTCCCAAGGCCGACGGCTGGGCTCTGAAACTTTTTACTTATTTCCAGGGAGAGGATGGGTCAGTGTCTAACGCAAGCAAGTTTACAGAAGCAAAGTCAGCAATTTGCAATTGTAAAATGTATCTCTAATTTTTTTTTCCTCAGCCTCACATAGTAACTTGTGGTTTTGCTTGACTCAAGACTGTTTATTAGGTCTGTGGGAAGGAACTACAAAATAGCATTAAAAAACATTTAGCAGATGGAGGACAAGTTCAAGGAAGTACTGCATTCTAACAGATGTGAGCCTAGCCATAACTTAGAAAAACTGCAGGATATGATTAAAATACCCAAGCTATAGCTAGAAAGAGCTGAGGCATGGGCTGGGGAGATGGTTCCATTGTGCATAAGAACCTTAGTTCAGATCTCTAGCACTCTCATGGAGATGTAACCGTCTTGTTAAATAAGAAACACAGCCAATTGCAGAGTTAAAAGCCAAGAGGTCAGAGCAATAGCTGAGAGCTGAAAACCTTACCCTTCACTGCTTTTGCTGTCTTTCCTCTCCACAAGAGACCTACTTCTGTGTGTTTTTTTCTTTTTTTAGACTTTCTATTCTGCTTTCTCATTGGTTGTAAACCCAGCCACATGACCTCCTCATCACTGCCTGTCTGTACAGACCTCCAGGTCTTCTATGGTTGGTATTGAGATTAAAGGCATGTGTCGCCATGGTGGCTGTATCCTTGAACACAGAGATCTGCCTAGCTCTGCCTCCCAAGTGCTGGAATTAAAGGCGCCACCACCCAGTTTCTGCTTTGGCTTGCTCTGGCCCCACAGCAACTTTATTAACATACAAATAAAATCACATTTCAATACAAATAAAGTATCACTATATTTCCCCTTTTCTATTTTAATAAAAAGGAAAAAAGTTATAAGAAAAACTATATACAAAAGTACAATAACTATATACCATATATACAAGCAATGAACACCTAAACAATGTCTAGTCCATTTGTATTTGACAAATTCAGAGAAAATACTTCCATTGTCTATCCTATTTTGGTAAGTCCAAAATGTACCTGATTCACTTTCTGTTAGTAATATAACAGAATTGTCTTATAACTATACACTTAAGCTCTAGTGAGTTTCTTTTCTGAAATTCTTAACAAGGAAAACTATAACTAACTGATCTTCAACTCGCTCAGAGACCCAAGAAGGAAATAATACTACCTAATAAAAAATAAAAACAGGAAGTGTATGCAAGCAGCTTCCAAAAAAAATGTGAGTTGACAGAAACAGCCAGCTGCCTGGACAGTCACCTGAGGTCTCTCCACAGTGTTGGGGCATCATCTTTAGCCTATAGGCTTAGCGTATCTGACAGACTCATTTGTGAACTAGGATGTATACAAGGTAAACAGAGCAGTCCATGTACCAGAAACACCTGAATTCCATTAGTTTCATGTCATGATTCAGGATTTTAAATTCTGGAGATTGGTTTGGTTTTTTTGTTTGTTTTTTAGTTCAGCTGTCCAATTTTTCTTGGCTGTGTATATGTGGCTTCATCTTGGCATCCCGTTCTTCTCCACATCCCTCTATTAAATGCCAGTCTACTGTTGAGAGGGGTGAGCTTAGTTATTCTTCAAGAATAACTGTTTCATCTGCTGTACCATTGCACATCAGAAGCCATCAGCCCACTGTCTGTTCAACTGCCCTTGAAGAAAAGGGCACAGTACCTTTTCCAGATTGCAAAGGCCACTCACTTCAGGGATGATGCCATATTGTCCTGGCTTCAGAAGATGTGTTTTGTTAAAGCCACAACCACACTTGTTTTGGCAAGAATTGGTTGTCCTTTGTTTCATGTCCTCTCTGTTCTGTTTGTCAGCAGTTGATTCGATGATACTTTGTTGTCCAGTGGCTAACTTTTGCCACAATGAAAGTTAACTCCATATGCAGTTTCTTCAATGCCCATATTTTCTCTGAAGTAGATTGGTACTGCCAGGAGCCGACATGTCTCATAGTCATAGCAAAAAAGAAAAATTGCTAAGTTATTAAAACATTTTAAATGCCATATTCTGTAGATCTCAGAAGGGTTTGAAGATGACCTGTCTATCTAAAATATATCTGTTCGATCTTGAAAACACACCTAATATGACTACAAGTTCAAGTGTAATGTTTAGCCACTAACTTTCATTTCTACATATCCTAATGGTTGGTAATAATAAGGATTAGCAAATTGCATTACATTGTTAAATGAATGGTATAAGTACAATATCTCAAGCAAGATTAGAAATATGTGTGTGGCATATTCTAACAATCTCAATCTCTCTCTCCATATATATATGTATACAATATAAAACAATCCAATCCAGTGCAAAGTATTTAAAACTAGTAATTGTCTTTTTCTTTTTTCTCTTTTTTTTTTAAACAAGCACCTTAAATCTAATCTCCTTTGCCTAGCCCTTTTCCTAACCCTTAACAACAACTTGTAACCAACCTTCCTAAAGAATAAAAACTATTCCAGACCCAAAACCCATAAAAAGACCAAAAACCACCCGCCCCACACCACCCCTTTGGGAATGTGAATGTTGTATTCTTAAAATTGCTTCCTGCTGGGTATGGGCGAAGTTATCTTTATTCTGAAAAGAAAAATTTTGGGTTAATTGTCAAATTCTAGGAAAGGTAACTATATTCTTTGTTATCCATCATGCCAAAGTTCAGGGTATATCTCAAGTCCTTATTCAAGTAGTCTTTGAAACTGGATCATCTCAGCTAGCCATCTCAGAATTGCTCTAAGCACTTTGTAGTCCAAAGCTGATCTGTAGATGATGTTTGTCAGCTTAGTGATAATACTATTGTCCACATGGAATTGTCATTGTGGGGCCCCATCTTCTTCCTGGAGATTTCAGTTGATGTTAGGCCTGGCCATGATTTCCTGCAGAAAACTGATAAGAAACTCAAATACAAAGACATGCATAGGCCACTAATTGAAGCCTTTATTCTAAAACTAATTAGTACTCTTTATGGCCATTATTATCTTAATAAAGTTTTATATATATATATATATATATATATATATATATATATATATATATATATATATCTTGTAAATTTTGACATAAAATCCATACTTTAAGAAAAGTTTAAAGAATCAGAATAGAATCAAAGAATTGAGATTAGTAATAGAATAGTCCTTTAATTAATGTGGCTCTTCTGGTATGATACAGGGAGTTTGCATTTTCCTTTTAACAACATGGTTGAGTTTAAAGAAGGAGAGAGCCATTCTCCAACTCCAAAGTCAGCTTTAAATTTTAATTGAACTGGGACTACAAGAAAACCAATAGTGTTAATTTTTTCTTTAGAGAAGAACAGAAACAAACATTTAGGAAGATTTATGGAATTTTGTAGATGATATACCAATAGGCCATTTTACTCTGTTTCCTGGGACAGATGATTTGTCCTTTTTCTTCAGTTGTCTCATTTGTCCAGTGTTCTTCAAATTCCTTAGCCTTCATTCTCCTAAAAGACAAAAACAAAAATCCTTCCCCAAGACTAATTTTGGGGAGGTTCCCTTTTGGCACGTTATATCTGGTTAAATGAAAAGGCATGTATTAATGGTATAAGTTAGTTTAAATTGGATGGTTATGTCAGTTGATGAACTATCACCTCCTCTAATTAAGAGGTCTCTCTTGTTCAGATCGAACCTTTATCAATTTTGATGGTACCCACAGCTTATCTTCTACTGCAGAAACAAAAGCAAAACCCTGTCCCCAACATAACATGTATCCTGGTTTCCATTCTGAGGTTAGCACATCCTTGAAGTATATAGGCTGATTTAATTCTGTAGTTTTTTTCTATTAACCAGTGTCTCTCTGCAGCTGTTGTTCCTTTCTCATTAGCATTGAGAAAATTCAAAGTTAATAGAGCATTGTGCAGTCTATTTCTGGGGGTTTTTGTTACCCCTTTCTGTTTATTTATCGTGTCCTTTAGAGTTCTGTTGGATCTTTCTATAACTGCTTGGCCTGTAGGATTATGTGGTATACCTGTAATATGCTGTAGTTGGAGAGCTTCTCTCCAGGTGCCACCAAGCCCTGTTAGTCCAACAACCCACTTGTAAAATAAATACACAGGCATTTATGTTATTTAAACTGCTTGGGCATTAGCTCAGGATGGAGCTAAAACCAGCTTTTTTCTAGTTGTTTCTTTCAAGTTAGCGGCAGCCTGCCAGTTTGAGCTACTATGGCAGCGGCGGGCAGTGTCTCTTTCCCCCAGCCTTCCACCTCCCAGCATTCTCTTCTCTTTTGTCCTGCCTATACTTCCTGCCTGGCCACTGGCCAATAAGAATTTTATTTACACAGAGTAATATCCACAGCACTTCCCCTTTTCTTTTCTTTTTTTTTTTAAAGGAAGGTTTTAACTTTTACATAGTAAAATTACATATAACAAAACAATTATGAAACAAGAATTAGTTACAATATTAAAGGAGATATCCTATCCATCTTATATTTGTGAGTCTAAGGTTTTATAACTAACTTATTTTTTATTATAACTGAGGAAATTATAATTATCTAGTCTTCTACCACATCAAAGACCTCAGAAGGATATAATATTACCTGAAAACTAGGAGAAGGATGTAAGCAACTTTCAGGAGGCTTGCAGGGTAGACAGAGACAGCTGGCAGCCTGGACAGTCACCTAATGTTCTTTTGTAAAGTTGGGGCATTTGTCTTCAGCCCACAGGGCTAAAGTCTCTTGGTCACTTCTCTCAGTGTCCTGTAGAATGTCTGGCAGTTTCCTCTGTGAAGCAGGAGCCTGAAGGACCATTTTGTCAAGCAAAGTTTAGTGGTCACCTTTCTATGGGTCCTGCATGTCCAGTCAATCAAGCAGTCCAGGCAAGAATAGTTTCTTGCCCAAATGGCTATTTTTGCCAAGGCAAAGATAAACTCCATATGAAGTATATTCAATGCCCATCTTCCTCTCTGAAGTAAATCCCGTGCTGCCAGGAGCAGACATGTCTCACTGTCCAGAAAGTCTAAATTTTAAAAATATTTTAAATTCCATATTCTGTAGGTCTTTGAAGTATTTGAAGATTAACTATCTATCTGAAATATCTCTATGTATATGTAGAAGACTTAACTAACATGGCTACGAGTACGATTATTATAGATGACTAATTATTAATCTATTTTTAATTATCCATTACAATTTTAAATGAGCTATACAAACATAATACCTTAAACAAGAGTAGAAATATACACACAGTATAACAAAATTGACTTTAAGTTTATATCAATAGACTAAAATCTATACCAATGTAAAACATTTTAAACAAGTTGTTGTTCTTTAGAAGTAAGTTCCTTAATCTACCTTTCATCCTATTATATCTAAATTATATCCCCTTTTCTTCTTTAGAAAGAGATCACATTTATAATCAACCTGTTTTAAATAAAATATTGGTTTTTCTCTGTCCCACATCAGAGGGCTCTTCTGATTTGGGACACAAAAATCTCGACCTTTTTTATTTTTATTTTTTTTTTAGCAACATGTCTGGGTTTAGAGAAGGAGTGAGCCAATTCCATCTCCAAAGCCAGCTTGATAATTTGGGGAAATTGGGTGTAGTTTCTCTTACTACTTCCTGCTGGAGGGGGGCGCTGTATCTTATGGGGACACAAAGAAAATTCTAGGATTTTGGAGTAGTCCATGAGGGTAAACCTCTAAGCCAGTTGCCTTGAAACCTTCTGGATGTTGGATCATCTGGGCCATGGTGTCATCAGAGACCTTTCAGGTGGTCTTGGCTGATCAAACCTGATGTATCTTAATCTGGAACAAATCCATAGCCTCTGGCTTTCTGTAGAAACAAAAGCAGAGACTCTTTTCCAAAGCAACATATCCTTATATCTAAATTTTGAAGTCAAGGTACCTTTAAAATATACATATTTATTTAACTCAACAGTTTTTATGATCAAATCTTTTTCTGTAGTTAAAAATCCCAAAGACAACACAATCCAGATTCTCTGTGTAATATCCATCTTTGTAAGATTGAAACGCTGCTGTGGCTGCTGGCTCTGCCCACCTCAGCTTCCCAACATGGTGGTGGTACAGTTTACCACCAGCTCTGGGTCTGGAGCCATGTGTACCATCAACTATCAGAAGCAGTTTTATCAAAGCAGTGCATAGCCCAGAAACTTTTTTTTTTTAACCAGCAATGGCTAAATCCACTGTGCAGCAGAGTAAAGTGCCACTTGTAGACGCCTCATTTCCGCCACACTGTAGATCAGACACACACGCCAGGAACCCGCCATAGTAGCTGACTGCCAGTCACCGCCATGACAAGCAACATGTAAAGACACCGGTAAGCCACAAGCCACATGGCAAATTATAGATTAATAGAAATGGTTTAATTTAAGATAGAAGAAGTAGATAACAAGAAGCCTGCCATGGCCATACAGTTTGTAAGCAATATAAGTTTCTGTGTGTTTACTTGGTTGGGTCTGAGCGTCTATGGGCCTGGCAGGGGAGAGAGATTTGTCCTGACTGTGGGCCAGGCAGGAAAACTCTAACTACAATATGCTTTATATTATAATAAGCAAAAAACTTTCATTTTAATAGAGACATATGCTGGAGCATTGTCAGTTTTAATTTGTGCAGGTATACCCATAATGGCCATAACTTCTAGCAAATGAGTGATTACACAACCAGCTTTTTCAAACTCAAAGCAGTCGCCCATTGAAATCCTGAATAAGTATCAATGGTATGGTGTACATATTTCAATTTTCCAAATTCCACAAAGTGAAACACATCCATCTGCCATATTTCATTCTTCTGAGTACCCTTTGGGTTACATCCTGCTGGTAATGGTGTCTGATTGTAAAAGGAACAAGTAGGACATTTCTTTACAATTTCCTTGGCTTGTTGCCAGGTTATTGAAAAATCCTTTTTTAAATCTTTACTATTGGCATGATGTTTTTTTATGAAATTCTGAGTCTGCCATCATTACCTTGTGCTAGATGGCCTGGCAGACCAGTATGAGATTGGATGTGAGTTATATATAAAGGATGACTCCTTTTCCTGATTGTATCTTGTAATTGAATAAATAGTGAAGTTAATTCTGAAGATTCAGGGTTAATTTCTGTAGTCTCAATATGCAATACCACACTTTCATCATACTGAGAGTCAGTAACTATGTTGAGAGGTTCAGAAAAATCCATTAATACCAACAGAATAGCATACAATTCTGATTTTTGAACTGAATTATAAAGACTTTGAACTACTTTACTTAAATTTTCTGATTTGTAACCTGCCTTTCCTTGTTTGTTGGCATCTGTATAAAATGTGCAACCTCCAGATAGGGTTTTTCCCATACAATTCGAGGCAAGATCCAATCAGCTCGCTTTATAAGATCAATTCTATTGCTTTTAGGATATTTGCTGCTAATTTCTCCCAAAAAATTACTGTAAGCTCTTTGCCAAGGTTCACTTTCTGTCCATAATTTTTCAATGTCCTCTTTAGTTAAAGGTACAACAATTTCTCCTGGGTCTATTCCTGCTAATTGACGAAGTCTCAATTTTCTTTTCAAAATTAAGTCAGAGATTTTTTCCACATAAGTTTTTAATTGTTTATTTGGTTTATTTGGTAAAAAAAATATCCATTCCAATATAATATCTTCTCTCTGCATTCCTGTAGGAGAATGCCTAGAAGGTAAAATAACCAAAATGAAATCCAAAATGCAATACGATCCACGTGTCCTTCATGTACTTTCTTTTCTACCAAAGCCAATTCTTTCTCAGCTTCAGGTGATAATTCTCTTGGACTATTTAAGTCCTTGTCACCTTCTAAGGTTTTGAACAAATTATTCAGTTCATCATTTTTTACCCCAACAATAGTTCACAGATGAGAAATGTCTCCAAATAATTTTTGAAAGTCATTAAGAGTCTGTACTTGATCTCTCCTAATTTGGACCTTTTGAGGTCTTATTTTTTTGTAGCTCTATTTTATATCCTAAATAATTAATAGAATCTGCTCTTTGTATCTTTTCAGGAGCAATTTGTAATCCCCAGCAAGGCAATATTTTCTTTACTTCTTCAAACATTCTTTCTAAAGTATCTGCATTTGAGTCAGCTAGTAAAATATCATCCATATAATGATAAATCATAGATTTAGGAAATTTTTTACATATCACTTCCAAGGGCTGTTGTACAAAATATTGGCACAGGGTTAGACTATTCAACATTCCCTGTGGGAGGACTCTCCATTGAAATCTTCTAACCAGTTGAGAATTATTGTAAGTAGGCACTGTGAAAGCAGATCTTTCTCTTTTTCTTGTAAGGGTATTGAAAAGAAACAGTCAGGGTTGGGGATTTAGCTCAGTGGTAGAGCACAAGGCCCTGGGTTCAATCCTCAGCTCAAAAAAAAAAGAAAGAAAGAAAGGAAGGAAGGAAAGAAGGAAGGAAGGAAGGAAGGAAAGAAAAGAAAAGAAAAGAAAAGAAAAGAAAAGAAACAGTCTTTTAAATCGATAACTATGAGAGTCCATCCTTTAGGTAACAGAGTAGGCAAAGGAATTCCAGATTGTAGAGAGCTCATTGGCTGAATTACTTTTTCATTGCTCTAAGGTCTGTTACCATTCTCCATTTATCAGATTTCTTTTTAATAACAAATACAGGAGAATTCCAAGGGCTGGTAGATTCTTCAATATGCTGCGCATTTAACTGTTCTTCTACCAGCTCTTCTAAAGCCTGGAGTTTCTCTGTTGTTAAAGGCCATTGATGAACCCATACAGGCTTGTCTGTTAACCATTTTAAAGGTAAAGCTGTTGGTGTCTTTGAAAGGTCATCAGTTTTTGTGCCCTGTTCTTGTATAATATGGATGGCTGGTGACCACTCATTAAAATAATGCCTTCTAATATTTCTCTCAGAAACAAGTGCTAATTTATGATTTATTCCTGAGGTTGGAGGGATGTTAATCTGAGTATTCCATTGTTGTAACAGGTCTTGACCCCACAGGTTCATAGCTATGTTAGCCACATATGTTTTTAATTTGCCTCTCTGTCCTGGGCCTATACATTCAAGCCATCTTGCACTCTGTTTCACTTGAGATAATGTTCCAATTCCTAACAATTGAACATTTACCTCCTGAAAGGCCAAGATGGATGCCAAAATTCTGGTGCAGTTCTGGTCATGTCAGCACCTGTGTCTACCAGACCAGACAACAAAACATTTATTTTTATTGTTAATTTTAGTCTTTGCTCATTTATAGAAGTTTGCCAAAAAATTTTCTTTATGGTTTCTTCTGAATTTTCTGTTTTCTCTGCCTCAGTTGTTCTATTACTCTGAGTAGCCTGGTTTATTCCAATAGGCATTTGGTTATTTTAATTGCTCTGAGTAGGGGTTGCCTCTACAATTGCAGGAAAGGTCTGAACTGGATTCACTGTAGGGACCTGCTTGAGGTCCCTCTGGGAGTTTCCTGAAGACTGAAGCAAAGTATTACCTTGTCTGTCCCTTGTTGATCTACATTCGTTGGTCCAGTGTTTTCCCTTACCAGACCTTCTACATACTCCAGAAGGAAGGGGCATTCTGTTGCCATTTTTCCTTGAAGAAACATTGTTTCTAGAAGTGCGCTGTTTACAGTCCCTTTTCAAATGTCCTTGCTTTCCACATCCAAAACATCTGACCTTCCTCAAACCTCTTGAAATTGCTTCTTCTACCCACATATTATCATGCTCATGAGCCTCAACATTAACCATGTCTCTAATCCAATCTTCGAAGGGAGCAGATCTTGCCTTTAACAGCCTGATTATTCTCTTGCATGCTGCATTTGCATTCTCAAAAGCCAAAGATTCAATTATTATCTGGCTAGCTTCTGAATTAGGGACTATTCTATTTACTGCTGAAGCCAGTCTTTGTAAGAAATCTGTGCAAGATTCTTTTGGGCCCTATATAACCTTTGTAAATGACTCAGTTTTCTTTCCTGATTCCTCAACTCTGTCCCATGCATTCAAGGCTGCCATTTGACATAGAATTAGGGTTTGGATATCATCTAAACATTGTGTTTGTGCTGCAGTATATTAGCCTTTTCTAAGAAGCTGATCCTGGAAGACTTGTATACCTCTAAACCTACATTGTTTTGCTATGTTTTTTAGCTTCCTCTTTGAGTCACATTTGCCACTGGAGCTGTTGTCCGGGTCCCAGAACAGCCTGTGTCAGCTCTCACCAGTCCTGTGCTATAATCCTATTATAAGTTGACCAGGAGTTTAACATTTGCTTTACATATGGGGAATGCATGCCATAAGATACTATTACCTCCTTAAACCTTCATAAGTCTAACATTTCAACTGGAGTCCAAATATTTTGTGTATTCACTTGTATACCCAAGTAGCTGTTGTATGGTTACCAGATAAATTAAGGGTGATTGTGTGAAAACGGGCTTTCTTTTTGTAACCTTATAATCCAATCCTGAAACAACTTCACTGTTAATTTCTTCTGTCTGAATATGAATTTCTCTATAATTCATTTTAACAGGTTTAACAAGTTTTTCTAAAATTTTTATCCTGGCAGTTAAATAGACTATCTTTTTTAATTGTAAAATAAGGATAAGAAGAATAATAATGTACATAATTCAATCAACATTAATCTTCCATTGTCAGACTGCCTAAAATTTCAAACAAAGCCCAATTTTCTCCCAATGTACACATAAAACCCATTTTTTTTTAAATGTGGAAAAAAATCTCTTTTAAATAGTTTCCATTAAAATATCTGATATAATTGACTTATTATTCTGCGTAGAACAGTAGAAATCCAAGGGAATTTCAACACAGCTACCTAGCATCTGAGTTAGGAATCCAGAGAGAGAGAGCAAGAAAGCGTAGCCACGTTCTGACTAAAAGCTTGAATCCAACCACATGTTCCCACTTGAGCCGCGTCAAGCCTGGGCTCTGGCTTCCTTAAGCTCCAACTGTGTGTGCTGGCTTTTCAGCCAAAAGCAGCCTATCTGCAGTTGCGTGTAGCTACTGCAATTAGCGGTAGGTCCTGCAGGCCTGAGTTGTTTGTAGCACTGGCTTTTTAAGCAAGTAACTCCAGCTATGGTGGTAACCGCTTGTAGCTAAGGTAGGTTGGGCCTGAGTCCTAAGCTGAACTAGGCCTCAGCTAGGCCTGAGCTAGGCCTGAGCGAGGGAGCTGGGCCCGCCCAGGCAGGAAGCCAGACCCACTGCCAAGCCAAGCGGTTTTTTAATGAATTCTTGCCATGTTGCATGCCAATTGTAGTCATGACCATCTTGTTAAATAAGAAACACAGATCCAATTGCAGAGTTAAAAGCCAAGAGGTCAGAGCAATAGCTGAGAGCTGAAAACCTTACCCTTCACTGCTTCTGCTGTCTTTCCTCTCTGCAAGAGAACTACTTTCTGTGTGTTTTTTCTTTTTTATAGACTTTCTATTCTGCTTTCTCATTGGTTGTAAACCCAGCCACATGACCTCCTCATCACTGCCTGTCTGTACAGACCTCCAGGTCTTCTATGGTTGGTATTGAGATTAAAGGCGTGTGTCGCCACGCTGGCTGTATCCTTGAACACACAGAGATCTGCCTAGCTCTGCCTCCCAAGTGCTGGGATTAAAGGCATGCACCACCATCGCCCAGCTTCTGCTATGGCAAAAGACCTCCCCCAAGTACAGACTCTTCTAATTACTTGGAAACAACCCATGTGATCAAGCCATACCTTAATGCAGCCCTGCTGGGTAAAGCAAGCTCTGATCTCACTAGGAAACCTTTGGAATCCCCCCACAACTCCCCCCTATATATAATAAAGGACCGTTGAGACCCTCAAGATATATTGTGTCTGTATTAGGTTGTTCTTCTTTACTAATCTTCCTTACCTTCATGGAGACACACTTTCCATCAAGCATACTCTGGCTTAAGTTAGAAGCTGGCAAGAAGAAAGTTGCCCATCTTTGACTACCAGCCTCTGGCAAGAGGGGGTACAAAGCTTAACTCAGCTCTGATTCAAGTCCCTACTAAGAGCTTGCAAATAGTTGGAACATCTACGGCAATCCCTAGGCTGTCACACCTCCCAGTAAGAGATCACAGCATGATAAGGATAGAATTTTTTTTTTTAATGTGTCTAAAATGTCTAAACCAGCCTTGGTTGTGCCAAGCCTTTTCCTAAATCAAAACTCTCTGTGCAAATGCATCAAATAAACTGAATCAAACTTAAAGTTTCCCTTAGTTTCACCAAACCATGCTTCACATTACTATCATTATACAAGTTTACACTTTTTACAAACATGTATTCAAAAGCAAACTCTATAGGACTACTTTACAAACCTTAGCAAACACTGAGAAAAATCTCTTAACAGACTATTTACATTATTACTATACCTATTTACACTTTTTACAAACTTACACTGACTACTTTATAAGCCTTAGCAAACATCTAGAAAAGAGCTCTTAACTGAACTATTTACATTATTTTCCAATAAGACAGAGATTATGCAAATTATGAGTTACCACAGTTAAAATTGTAGGTGAACTCAAAACTGCTTCATTCTTGAAGTTTGGAGTTCACAGTCAGCTGTGATATTATCCTGAAATTTTTGATGGCAGTTTGAAGTCAGAGGCTAATTCATCAGTGGCTCTAGAGTCTTCTTATCCAGCTCCCTAGATCCTGGAATTCAGTGAGTGCCATTGCTAGGTGGCTGGAACACTTGCTGCTAGTGGTTATAACCCTCAGTGCTAATGGGCTGTAACACTAGGGACAATGCAACTCCCCCCAAAACCTTTCCTGCTGGTCCCTCAGCCATTTTGGAACTGGCAGAAATGTACCTAGTGACAGATGGTCACCAGTTGGCAGCTGCCCCTTAACTCACTGCATCTCCCCTAAGTGCCACAATTCAAACAAACATTGCTGAAACTTCCTTCCCCACTAGAGCAGCACTTTAGTTTTCCCTAGAAGCCTTGCCTCAGGATGAGAATGATCCCCATAGTAATTAAGGCATTTCTCAGTCCAGGTGGTTAGACTCAAACTGTTTCTTAAAGAGGCCACACATTAATTTGCCACTAGAAGCAATGTGGCTCCAGGTTCCATTTTATTCCAGTTTTCTGGAAGAACATCAGCAGCTATTGTATCATTAGAGCTGACATTTCTCTGTTCCACAGATCATACTAAAATCAGGAAGCCAGCATGCTTCATTGGGTGACTAAGGGTAAAATTTTCCCTTCTTAATTTTCTGAATCTGAATTTTAAGATTGCCATGAGTTCTTTTAATGATGCCAGTGTTTCTCTCTTGCCTCTCAAGCACAACCCAAGTTTCTTATTTACAAGTTTTTTTCTACACCCAAAGAAATTTCCTCATGTTTGGACTGCTTTTCCTTGCTTTCTAAAGAGTTTCAAAGTTGTTTGTTGGCCAATGGCATTAGTATTTTAATTGCCTCCTGCCAGGCAAGCTTTTACCTGTTTCCTGTTTTCAGGAGGTCAGGCTGACAGAGCTTGTAGAAAAGTGGGCGTTTGGGGGCTATTCTGGCAGTAAGCCTTTTTTAACTCCTTAAGCTGTTTAAAAGGAACTAAAGCATGCATTTGTTTGATATATCCCTCGGGTGTCTTGCTGCTCTGTTATGAGGAACATTTAAAAACTTTTGTCCCAATCCATCTGCATTTTCCTCTGGGCCTACCTATATGGCCACACTGTTAGGAACTACATTCCCCAAGCTGCCTTTCGAGGTCTGGGAGGAAACCCAGCTGCAGCCAATTGTGGCCACTGCACTCCTGGCTCCATTCACAGGTCTGTATTCATAATTTGCTCTTTTGTCATGGGAGGTTCTCATACAGATGTACCTCCCTAATCAGACTCATCACCTGGCACTGTCCCCAGAGTGGGTCACACCCACCTGTGTGCACTCAGACTGGTGCTGGATGCCAGAAGCAGAAAACCCTTCAGGGATTCACTCCCCACCTCACCAGGTCAGTGAAGAGTACTTGAAATAAGAGCTTTTTCAGAGAGATTTCCCCCCAGATAGCTCCTCTTTGTCCTGGCTTGTCTCCTACCCCAGATGCAGAGTCCCTGATGCCTCAACCATGGCTCAGCCCTCTTCTAGCTGCTTTTTGTTCTGGGGGTAGGGGCTTGCATCCCCAGTTCTGCCTTCTTTGTATGGCCAAATTCTGTCTCGTATTTTCCACGCTGGCATTGCAGCTACTAATAAGGATTTAGACCCTGCATTTTTTCATTGCAGGGAGGATTTCAAAGCCTCCACTGCTTTCTCCATGCCAGCACCTTTCCTTCAGGCCTGCAGCACTACCTCTACTGCCATTCCACCCGTGGGGGGTGGGGGGATGCGGCTGCACTCAGCTCTCTGCCTGCACTTTCCAAGGCATGTCTCACTAGGTTCTGACCACAGGGGATTCTGGCTAAGGTCCAAAGTGTCTGCTGCTTTTCTAATACTGGCTTGAAGGGGAAACAGGACTATCAATGAGGGTTTGCCATACTCTGAGAGGTATTTTGTGACAGGGCAATTACAGGAAATCTTTCCATTCCTTTCAGGTGAGTCTAATTTTGCCCTAACAGAAATAAAAAGGACATGAGAAGAAAAGACCTGAAAAGCTTTCCGTTTTTGAGATAGAGAAATTACTAAGTTTCCCCCAACATTTCTATTCCCTAAACTTCACTTCATGGCCAAGAGGAAACTGATCCTGATTGGATGGTGTTATCAGCAAGTGTTTTTATCCAGCAGCACTGCAGTGGACAGTTTTGTGTGACCCGCATCACCTCAGGGGAAAAAATTTTCTCCTGCCACTCAGGACTCAGATCTAAGCTTTCCACAGGAATCTTTTTCTGCCCATTTTCCTCATAGTATTTGTGTAAGACTCTGATTCTTCCCTAGGAGTCTGCATTCAGAGTCCCAAGAATACAGTTCCTCTGTCTTGTTGCTTTTCTAAGTTTTTTCCTACACTACATTCCTATATTTTACCTTACCCTAAGCTTTTTTCCTACAATATATTCCTATACTTAACCCTATATTTTTCCTAATTTTAATAGAAACTGAGAGAAAGAGAAAGAAAGAAACCTAGACAGAGACAGTTATTTGCTGCAGCCTAATTTCTTGCTTTGGCATTTCTTTCAGCCACCTTGCTTCATCTATATACTCCCCAAAATAGAATACCATTGCCTTGACTTTTAATTCACTACTGGACATGCCGCCCTGCCCCCACAGTGTTCCCCCTCTTCTTTCACCAATTCCCTAGTTAAATTACTGTTCTGTGAGGGTCCCTGAACATGAACCCCATGTTCTGGCACCATGTGTGGGAGGCTGGCTCCCACTTTTTCCCTAGCATACTCTTGAGGAGAAAGGAATAAGAAATGTCAGATAAAAATATAGTGGGGAGAGAAACAGAAACACAAGATAGCTTCTGGAGAACCTGGATCAATATCCCCTGGCACATTCTGCTTCAACCTGTAGGAAAGTATAATGGAATCCAGCTACTCTCACAAAAGCTACTACTTGGAAAGGTCAAGGACTTTTCCAAAGGTCAAGCCATGGCTTAAGGAGTCTTGGTGATATTTTAGCTTTTGTATATATATTAGCCAGTTCCTGCAATGATTTTCTTGTATTCTATGTATGTTTCCAAGAGTTCCTAACATGTATTTATCTGATATACTTCTCAAGCATCCTAAGCCATAATGGCAGTCACCTGACTTAAGATAAACCCCCTTCCAGAGACAAGGTACATAGCTTTATTTCTTGTGCAAATGAAGCTCAGACCTTCCTTCATCTCACAGGCCAAGTGGTATTCCAGAGCATTTGACTCAGAACAAAAGGGCTTTTTGCATACTAGGTGGAGTGAAGTATTAAGGCAGAATTCCTAGCTCTGAGCAGAGTTGCCCCCCCCCCAACCAGGAAGCAGCAAGGCAGGAGTTTTTGTTCGTTTGTTTTGTTTTGTTTTGTTTTGTTTTGTTTTGTTTTGTTTTTTGGTTTGGTTTTTCCAAACAGGGTTTCTCTGTGTAACTTTGTGTCTTTCCTGGAACTCACTCTGTAGCCCAGTGTGGCCTTGAGCTCACAGAGATCCACCTGGCTCTGCCTCCCAAGTGCTGGGATTAAAGGGGTACACTACCGCCACCGCCGCCACCACCACCACCACCACCGGCTGCAAGGCAGTTTTTGCAGACTGTAGGTGAAGTGAGTTGCCTAGGGAGGGTAAGAGATGAAAGAATGTAATGGATTGAGGATTGGAGGACCAAGGTGAGGTTGAGAGCAAAAGAGCTTAGTTAGAACCAGGACTATAACAGGACAGAAAGAAAAGGGACAGAGAGGAGCTGAATGTGAGAACAGAACTGAAGCTGTGTAGATAGAATTTTGTCTCAGAGGAATAAAGTAGACAGATGTAAGAGCACAAGAGCACAATGTACTTAAATTATTTTCCTGCATATTTTTCCTGCCATTAGTGTGGGAGCCCACAAAGGTTTTCTAGTGAGATCTAAGCTTGCTTTACACAGCAGGGCTGCATTAGGGGATGGCTAGACCACATGCATGGTCACCAGGTATTTGGGATGGTCTGCACTTGGCTGTGCTGGGGGAAGGTCTTTTGCCTCACCTCCTTGGCATTCCTTTAAAAGACCCTTTAGTAGAGACATAAGGGGCCAGTGGATTAGGATCCAGGCCCTCCCAGGCTATCCTGTTTTCTGTCTCTCTATATATATACTTCTGTCTACAAATTTCTCACTTCTCCTTACTCCAGAGTACCCTGGGTCATAAAAGTGGCAGCTGGTTTACCACACATTAGTAGTGTGTCTTCTGGGCCCCTGTGAAGGAAACTAAGAGGCAGGACTTTGATAATTTGCAAAACCATTGTCTTTTCAAAAGGGTTTCTTATAGGAATGCCAAGGGGCAGGGCAAAAGACCTCCCCCTAGTACAGTCAAGTGCAGACCCTTCCAATCACCTGGTAACCATGCACATGGTCAAGCCATCCCTTAATGTAACCCTGCTGGGTAAAGTAAGCTCAGACCTCACTAGGAAACCTTTGTTGACCCCACAAGAGGAGAAATAACATTGCCAGTAATCTTCAGAGTTAGAGATGACTTACCAAAAGTTGCGTTCTCCCCTTCCTCCCCTGCTATGCTATATCCTGTTATTATTTGTTAAAAGCCAGCAACTGATAAATATCCTGAAGGATATATAGAATATAGATGGGCGCCTACACATATGAGAGATTTAAAGGACATCAAGGGAGCTATAGTTCTGTATGGTATATATTCAACATACATGAAACAGATGTTAAATACATGGTCTTCTAGAAATAGAATCATACCAAATGACTGGAATCAATTACTATAAGCAGTATTAGAATATAGTCAACAAGTACAATGGAAAACCTGATTGATAAAAGAAGATACAGCCCTTGAGAAGCAAGATAAGATTAGAGGTTTTAAGATTTCCCCAGATCAAATTCTTGGTGAGGGCTATTCTGCTGATGTAAATAGCAATCTATCTTTGATGAGCATATGTTATCCATATGATGTATGGCAGCCTTAAATGCTTGGGAAAAGATTCCAGAACCAGGATAACCAACTGAGCTATACACCAAGGTCATAAAGGGCTAAAAGAACCATTTAATGACTTTTTACAGAGATCAACTAAAGCTGTAAACAGATCAATAGCAGGTCAAGAGGTTAGACGAGTACTAAGACAAACTCTGGCTTTTCAAAATGCTAATTTAGAATGCAAAAAGATATTTACACCTTTAAAGGTCAGATTAGCACCCATAGAAGAATATATCCAACACATAATCAGTGTTGAGTCTCTTAACTATAATGATGAGGCTTGGATAGGAGAGGTGATTTCCAAAGGCATAAAGAGGCATCCAAGTGCCAAATGTTTTAATTGTGGTAAATTAGGCCATATAAGAAGAAATTGTACACAGGGTGCTCCTAAAGACAATACTTGTTCTAGGTATCATGCAAACAGAAGGTCCCAATCTTCTGGATTATTCAGAAGATGTGGCAGGGGCAACAATGGACCAATGAATGCAGGTCAACAAGAGACATACAAGGCAACCCTTTACAATTGGGAAACACTTTGAGGGGCCTGCAAGAGTGGTCCAGTCATTTTCAGACACTGTGGAGGAAACTCCTCCCCAGGACAAATAAATAATACAATGCCTAACATAAAAAAAAAAAAAAAAAAGCACACTGCACTGGGTAATAGAACAGCATTAATAGATGAATTAAAACTTCCATGAAACACCATAAAATGAATATTTTGGCAGACTTTCACAAATAAAAAAAAGATCAAAGTTAAGGGTATGAATAAATAGCCTTATACTTGAAGGATTACTGGAAATAGGTGTGGATGTGACTATAATTACTCCAAAATCATAGCATCCAAATTGGCCTTTTCAGGAGGTAGATGTTCAGTTTCTAGGGATTGGAACCCTATCTTAGGTTTAAAAAAAAAAAAGCACTGGATGTGTTGAATGCATAGGGCCAGAAAGACAAAAATGTTGAGGCCATATGTGGCTAGTGTAGCAGTGAACCTATGGGACCATGAACTGTTATAGCAATGGAATACACAAATGAATATTCCTCCAATCTCAGAATTGGACCATAAACCAACTCACGCTTCTGGGACTAATATTATAAGACATTATAAAGCACCCCCCCCCAAAAAAAAAACCAGCCACCAAATATTTAGGCTGTACATAAACAGAGCACAACAGCTATTGAACTCTCAGAGGTACCAATGGCTCTATCCTTAAAATGGCTAACTGACAAACCTGTTTGGGTTGGGCAGTGGCCTATGACAAAAGACAAGCTACAAGCCTTAGAACAGCTAGTTAAATGCTCAATATATTGAAGAATTTGTCATCCCTTGGGATTCTCCTATATTTGTTATTAAAAGGAAATTTATAAAATGGAGAATGCTCACAGCTCTGAGAGCCCTAAATAAAGTAATTCAGCGGATGGTCTCTCTATAACCTGGGATACCATTGCCATCCCTGTTACTGGAAGAATGGCCTATTATAGTGATTGACTTAAAAGACAGTTTCTTTACTATACCTTCACAAGAAAATGATAGAGAAAAATTTGCCTTCACAGACATCAAGAGATATCAATGGGTCTTCCACAGAAAATGTTAAATAGCCCCACCCTGTGCCAATATTTTATGCAAAAACCATTAGAAATAATTTGTGTACAATATCCACAATCTATAATTTACTGTTATATGGATGACATCTTATTAGCTGATCCAAAGTTAGATACTTTAGAAAACATGTTTGAAGAAGTAAAGAAAGTTTTGCCTTGCTGTGGATTGTAAATTGTTCCTGAAAAGATACAAAGATGAGATTCTATTAATTACTTAGGATATAAGATGGGTCTACAAAAAAAAAAAAAAAAAAAAAAAGACCCCAAAAGGATCAGAAGACATTGATTGAAGACTCTCAATGATTTTCAAAGATTGTTAGGAAACATTTTCAACTTGCAGACCACTATTGGGATACCTAAAGATGAACTAGTACATTTGGTCAGTACCCTAGAAGGGGACAAGGAATTAAATAGTCCAAGAGAATTATCAGCTGAAGCTGAGAAGGAATTGCTTCTAGTAGAAAAGAAAATATAAGAGGCCCATATGGATCATGTGAACCCAGAACTTAACTGCATTCTGTTCATATTACTCTCTATATTATTCCCTATATGAATTTTAATGCAGAGGGAAGATATTATATTGGAATAGATATTTCTACCATGTAAAGTGAATAAATTAAAGACATATATGGAAAAGATCTCTGATTTGTTTTTAAAAGGAAAATTAAGACTTCACCAGTTGACAGGAATGGACCCAGCGGAAATTTTAGTACCTTTAACTAATGAGGAAATCTCCTCTTTATGGAAAGATAATGAATATTGGCAAAGAGGTTGTAATAATTTTTTGGGGAGAGATTAACAACTATTGTCCAAAAAGCAAGAGGATAGAATTCATGAAAAGAACTGATTGGGTCCTTCCTCACTTTGTATGACAAAAACAATCTCTGGAGTCCCTACATTCTATAATGTTGCAAATAAATCAGGAAAGGCAGGATATAAATCAAGAAATTTGAGTAAAGTGGTTCAAAGCCCTTACAATTCTGTATAAAAGTCAGAATTGTGTGCCATTCTTATGGTATTAATGGACTTCACAGAACCTCTCAATATAGTTACTGACTCTCAATATGCAGAAAAAACTGTTTTACATTTTGAAACTTCTGAATTTGTTTTTGACAAAACAGAATAACTTCACTATACAATTACAGGAAATCATCAGAAATAGGGACTATCATATATATATAACACATCTGATCCACATGTGTCTGTTAGGTCCTCTAGCACAAGGTAATGATGAAATTAATCAGTTATTAATAGGAAATGTGCTAGATGCCTCAGTATTTCATAAGAAACATGATGTACATAGCAAAGGTTTAAAAAAGAACTTTTCCATCACTTGGCAACAAGCCAAGGAAATCATAGAAAAATTTCCTACTTGTTCCTTCTATAACCAAATTCCATTACTTGCAGGAAGTAATCCTAAAGGTATACAAAGAAATGAAATTTGGCAGATGGACATCTTTCATTTTACAGAATTTAGAAATATATATATATATATATATATATATATCACACTATTGATATGTATTCAAGATTTCAATGGGCAACTCCTATGAGTTCTGAAAAGACTGGTTCTATAATTACATGTTAGAAGTTATGGCTGTCATGGAAATATCTATACAAATTAAGACTGACAATGCTCAAGCATATGTCTCTAGTAAAATGAAACAGTTTTTTGCTTATTACAGTATAAAGGATATTACAGGTATACCACACAATCCCACAGGCCAAGCAGTCATAGAAAGATCTAATTGAACTTTGAAGGATATGCTAAATAAACAACAGCAGGTAATAATGACTCCTAGAAATAGATTGCATAATGTTTTATTGACCTTGAATTTTCTTAATGCTGATGAGAAAGGAACAAGAGCTGTGAATGACATTGGGTAACAGAAAAAACTCCTGAGCGAAATCAGCCCATCTTCTTCAAAGATGTGTTGACCTCAAAATGGAAACCAGGATATGTACTATGTTGGGGAAAGGGTTTTGCTTTTGTTTTCACAAGAGAAGAAAAGCTATGGGTAATAACCAAATTAATGAAAATTCAAGTCAAACAGGAGAACCCCTTGAAGAGGAGAAGTGATAGCTCATCTACCAATATGACAATTCTACAAGTTGTAAGGAAAACTCAACAAACAAGAGTCAGGGCAGGGTTCTGTTTTTGTCTTTACAGGATAATAGAAATATCCATCTTTCAGAAGTCAAAAACCCTTGGACAGAAAAAAAATTACAAGCAAAGAATATCAGATCTATTGGTACCAACATATTCCACAGGGTAATATCTCACTGCCCAACATCAATATCTTTTTACCTACAGAAAAGTTATGGTCCCAACTCAATTATAAACCAAGCTAGCTTTAGAGTTGGAATATGGCACTCTCCTTCTCTAAACCCAAGCATATAGCTAAAAGAAAAAAATTAAGAGATTCTGACTTATATCAGAAGAGCCAACTGGTGTAGAACAGAAGAATTCCAATAATCTAGGGACTATTGTTGTCAAAATTTTATTGCTCTCCATGCTTATTCTTGATTCCTTAGAATCCTTTTTTTATTTTATAATTTAATTTAATTTTACATATCAGCCATCGGTTTGCCTGTCCTCTCTCCTCCTTCCCCTGCCCCTGCCTTCCCCCAGCTCACCCCCCATTCCCATCTCCTCCAGGACAAAGACTCCCCTGGGGATTCAACTCAACCTGGTAGACTTAGAATCCTTCTTTACATGTCATGTTTCTTAAAATTTAAATTTTCCATTTTGATATTAATAATGTTCAAGTTTTCCACAGTGAAAAAATAAATCTTTCCAATAGTGGTCTCTGAAGTCTCCAGAAGGAAGATGGGGTCCCACAACAATGACTCTACTCAGTCTATAATGATGCCATTGAGCCAGTAAACACCACTCAATGTTCAGCTTTGGACTGCAAACTTTTCAGGACAGTTCCAAGAAGAGATGCTCCATCATATTACACTTCTAGCCAGAGCCTCAGATAACCTTACCCATTACTCTGAGACTGGCTACAAACGTTACAACTAGTCCTCATGAGACTTAACCATTTAGCTTTCTTACAGGATCCCACAGAGATACCATCGCCCCTTAGACTGCAAGAAGCAATTGTAAGAAAACAATGTTCTGTCTCCCAAAAGGATTTGTTTTCTCAGGGTTATAGGACAATTGTCACCTGTTAGGAGTTGGTTATAAGTTGTAATAGGGTTGGGAGTGGACCAATAAAGTTTAGACTCAAAATTCTCCTTTGGAAAACAAATAAGGGGAATAGATAAGATTAATGTAGATTATTGTTATATCTACTTGTAAACTAATTTAGCAAACTGTCAGTCTTAGATAATTTGCACTGGTATTGGATTCTTGTGTATTGATACAAAATGTAAATTATTTTTCTATTCCTATTTAAGATAATTTGTATATTGATACAAATACTAAAGTATATATCATATTGTACATATGTTTCTACTTCTATTTGAAATATTTATATATTGATACAAATGTATAATTATATTTATTATACTATATTATGTTCTACCTCTGTTTAGGATATTTTGTATATTGATACATTTTAAGGATATTGTCATATTGCACTATACATTTCTACCTCCAATTAAGATATTTTGTATATTGTCACAGTTTTGAGGTCATTGTCCTTAAACTTTTAATGTGTAGCCTTAGTCCTTAGGATATTTAGATAAATAAGACTTATAGATTAATAGTCACCCATGCTTGTCACAGTTATAGTTATGTTAGTTAAGTTTTCCAGATTTACAGAAATAATCAAATAGATAGGTAATCTTTAAACACTTCAAAGACCTAGAGAATATGGCATTTAAATGTTTTGATAACTTAGAATTTTGTTGATATGAGACACAATTGCTCCTGGCAGCATGGATCTATTCCCAAGAGAATGTTGGGCTTCAAAAACACTCCGTATGGAAGTTTGTCTTCTTCTTGGCAAAAAAATGGCCTGGTGGGCAGAGAACTGCCCTTGCCTCACCTGCTGACAGTATGTACACTGTCCTTTCCAGACAAGCAGGACACAAGGAAAAGTGACTGCTGAATCTTGCCAAGACAGGGCAAGACAGTCTTTCAAAAATCCTGCTTCTGAAAATGGTCTGTCAGATATTCTAGGCCTGTAGCCAAAAATGGATGCCCCAATGGTGCTGAGAAACATTAGGTGACAGTCCAGGCTGCCAGCTGTCTGTCAATTCTTGCAATTTTTTTGGATGTTCCTTATTTGCACTTCCTGTTTTCTTAGGTCTTTGATGGGGTTGAAGACTACATAGTTATAGTTAAAATCCTCTCATGTCTTAACTAAGAACATATTAGATACTAGAATTAGATTCTTCAGGATAGGACAGCTATTGGAGTAATCTCAGTAATTTGCCATTTACCTATGGTCTGGACATTTAGCATGTGTTTCTTGTTTGATGTTGTTCTTGTTGGTTGTAGCTCCATTTTTTGTTTATGTTATTACCCTTTGTTTTTCCTGCATAATACTTGATAATCATTTTTATTGTATACAGTTTACATTAGGTTTAGAACCTTCTTATTTAGACAAAAAGGGGAAATGTAGTGGTATTTGTTCCACCCATGACCTTGGGCTATACAGCCCAAATGAGGTGGCACTTCTTTTTTTTTCAGAGCTGAGGACCGAACCCAGGGCCTTGTGCTTGCTAGACAAGTGCTCTACCACTGAGCTAAATCCCCAACCCTGAGGTGTCACTTCTTGATTTTGTATGTGACCTCTTAAAAGGAAAGGGAGAGGGGTCACAAGCTTCCTTTTTCCTTCTTTCTGGTGTGGTCGAACAACCAGGTGCATTTCCTCAATTTATATCTTAATAAATCCCTATTACCCATCAAAATAGACTAACATGGATTGTTCTTAACACGTCTGGGCTTTTTCCTTTTCTTACATCTGTAATCTTACTTTTACTCTTTCTCCGTGGCTGGATGGATAGATGGCCCTTCTTTTCTCACTCCTAGATCTCTCTTGCTTCCTCATCTCTTTCTCTCTTTCTATTTCTCTCTGCCTGCCAGTCCTGCCTATCCTTTCTCCTGCCTCATTATTGGCCATCAGCTACTTATTAGACCACCATGTAAAGTAAAACAGCTTCATGGAGTTTAACAAATGCAACATAAAAGAATGCAACACATCTTCGCATCATTAAACTAATGTTCCACAGCAAGTAATCGTGTGCTTAACTTCATTGCAGCCCTGGATTGCACCCTGAGAACAAAATTATGTTGGACTTTCCCATAGCAAAGCAACACTGTTAGGATGCTGACACCCTTGCTGAAAACTATGCTTAGTCACCTTTGTTGACTCCCATGGGAGGCCTGCCCCTTTCTGAATGGAGGAGGAGTGGATGTGGGGGTACATGGGAGGTGGGGGAGGGGATGGGAAGAGAGGAGGGAGGGAAGACTGGTTAGTATGTAGAAAAAATTAATTAAATAAAGGAAGACTGGCCAAGTATATCATCTCCATTCAGTGTAACAGTACACAACCATTCTGTATTGTGACCACTGAGACAGCATATCTATTTAAATGTGAACAGTTCCTAAGACTCTGGCTTATTCTTTGGTGCATATAGAACTGTAGGTTCGTTTTTAAGGGCTGGTTACACTTCTGTGGTTGAACAGAGAGAGATGTGTTGTGATTGCTGTCTGCCCAGCCTCTCTAAAGCCAGCACTTCCGTATTGTTCTGTTGACTTCTTGTTCAACACCAAGGCAGCCTCCAGAGGGCCACAGAGAGCCAAAATAGACTGAAAGGGTTCTGTAAGGTCTATTCCAGGACTGCAGCCCTTTGTGGGTTTGTTGTTCTGTCTGTGCCTCACTGCACAAGCTGTATTTATGTCTACAGACATGGATGGATACCCATGCTGGGAAACACATTCTTCCTTAGAGTGGCCCCAATGCTCTCGCCTTGTAAACCAGTTTGACACAGTTGTGGTTCATCTTCCTAGAACTGATCTTTTCAAAAAGCTTTTAATGTTTATTGTTCTTTTGCTCTCTTTGTTTCTTTTCAGTTTGTTGTTGTTGTTGTTATTTTGAGACAAGGTCTCACTATGTAGGCTGTTCTGGAACCAAGCTGGCCTCAAACTTACAAAGATTCACTTACTTCTGCCTCTGCCACATGGTGCTGGAATTAAAGGTGTGTGTGCAATGAGCTTTTAGAGATGAAATTTTGCTCTGTATTTCAAGCTTGCTTAAGACTCGTGATCTTTCTGCCTCCAGCTCCCCAGTGCTGGGATTTTGCCTCCACACCCAGCTTAATTTTTAATTTTTCATAAAATTATTAATGACAACTACAACATTTGGTACCAAAAGTAATTCTTAAGAGGAACAGTTTCTAGCTTAATTTAACTATAAAACCTCTCTTCTTTTTGGTCAGAGTGACTCATTTACTTCTAACAAATAGATTTTATCAGAACTGGTGATGTATCTATTCTGAGATTAAATTTCAAAGCCACTGGCTTCTGTTTGGACACTCTCCTTCTTGGATGGTTCACCTGAGAAACCAGCTTTCACATAGACGCCCCTGTGGCAAGTGACTGAGACCTGTAAATGACCACATGAGTGAGCTTGGAAGTGGATCCTCCCCAGTGAGACTCAATGGCACTGCAACCCTGCCAGCACCTTAACTGCAGTCTCACCAAGACCTTGAGTTGGGACAGCCAGCTACTTACTGAGTTAGATGCTTTAACCTGCTGAGTTTGCAATCATTGGTACACAGCAGCAGATAACCAATACCACACCATCACCATCATGAAGCCTACTTTGTCTATTTGGTTGACCAAAACAAATTCTAGATCTCTCTCTCTCTCTCTCTCTCTCTCTCTCTCTCTCTCTCTCTCTCTCTCTCTCTCTCTCCCTGTGTGTGTGTGTGTGTGTGTGTGTGTGTGTGTGTGTGTGTGTGTAAGTATGCACATCCATGTGAGTGCAGGTAGAGGCCAAAGATCAAGCCACAGCTGTCCAAAGGTTGTCCACAGTCAACCCTGCAGTTAAGGTGCTGGCACTTAACTGAGTCCCACTGGGGAGGATCCACTTCCAAGCTCACTCATGTGGTCATTTACAGATGTCTCCCCCTTTACTTCCCATTGTAATTTTTGAGGCAGAGTCTCTTAGCAAACCTGGAATTCACTGATAGCTACCCTTGCTGGCCAGTGAGCCTCTGGGATCCTCCTTTCTCTGCCTGTCAGCACTATCATGGCCAGGCTTTTATTTGAGTGCTGAGGACACAAACTCTGGTCCTTATGCTTGCTCATCAAATGCTTCGCCCCATCTCCCTGCTCCCAGAAGGTGGGTTTTACTTTCTCTAGTGTCAGTGCTCTGTTCTGAGCAGGTCTCCAAAGAAAAATGGTCACTCCAAGAGCAATTCTAGGCTCTCTACAGCAGGGAGGTCCAGCCTCTGATGGACTGGCTGTTCATGGCTTTGCAAAAGCCTCCTTTTATTGCTACACAAATTGTACCTTGTAGTAAGTCAATTTCCACATACCAAAACCTCTTACCTGGAGTTGTTTGAAGGAACCATTTGCCCACCAATTTTTGTTTTGTTTTATTGTTTTGTTTTGTTTTGTTTTTCCAGACAGTGTTTCTCTGTGTAGTTTTGGTGCCTGTCCTGGATCTCGCTCTGTAGACCAGGCTGGCCTCAAACTCACACAGATCCCCCTGCCTCTGCCTCCCGAGTGCTGGGATTAAAGGCGTGTGCCACCACCGCTTATTGCCCGGGTTTTGCCTAAGCAAATTTCAGCCATGAGATCTCCTGGTTTGTCAGGTCCTGTCAAGACCAAGTGTTCCAAAGGCTCTGAAATTCCTTCAGAAATAACTCAGACAACTTCTTAAAGCCCTGACTTTAAACAAAAGGTGGTTCAAAGCCTGGGCACTACCATTCAAGAATTCAAGCCAGATAGGATGGCTCTGTGGAAACTCTCCCTACACCCTAGTGTCTTCAATAGAGTTAACGGGTAAACAACTGGCAAATCATCTTTCTCCACTCCATTCACAAGTGATCCTTTAGGCCACTCTCATCTCTAGCTTCAGTTTCTACTAAGCCTCCTAACTACAGCACTGTTCTCTGTCTTCCAGCTCTTCATCCAGCACAACTGCACTAAAGTATTTCAGCTGGGTGGGTGTGTACTACCTTGGCTCAGCAAGAAGGAGACCTGTCTTCAAATCACAGCATAAATAAATAAACAAGAAAAACTCTTTTGAGGGCTAGAGACATGGCTAAGTGATTAAAAGCACTTACTGCTCTTTCACAGGACTTGAGTTTGTTGCTAGCACCCTTGTCAGGCAGCTTACAACCATCTCTAACTCCAGCTCCAGAGAATCCAACGCCTCTGGACTCCATGGGCACGACCACACATGTGCAAATACCCACTCACAGACACATACACAGTCACACACACACACACACAATTAAAAATAAAAACCAATCTTAGTAACAGTTGCTCCATTTGTCCTTGATTGAGGGAAACTCCACAGTATCACTCTGGAGCCCTCCCTCAAATGTGCCGTGTTGTTTAGTTCAAATTCCTTCCCGGGGCCTCCCCTGTCTTGCCCTCTAGCCCCAAAACTGCTGCTTTCAGTTCCTCTCAGCCTTTGCCCAGGCTGCCTCTTGACTGGAAGGTTCTATGTGCTGCACTGCTCTAAAACCAGCTCAGCTGCCAAGTCTCAGCTCACGCTCTGGTCCTCCAGAGGGCCTGGCATCAGTCAGGCCCCTGTGGACAACCCTGGAAAGCCACCCCTTCCTTCCTCTCCTGGCGCACCCTGCACTGTCCACGATCAGAACCTCACATGTTGTGTCAGTCTATGGAGTTTATCCTTTGTATTGAAGCTTTGAGAAGAAAATGGCTGCTAAAATGTGGAAACCCTTTATTTGCCATAGTCATTCAGAGCTACAGATATCATCCCTGCCCTTTGTTTTTGCTGAAATGTACTGAAATGGGTTACTTCATTCAACACAGAGCAAGTGAGGGATTATGATACCATGCACTTGTTCAGTTTAGAGAAACTGAGATTACCCAACAATCACATGACCAGTGAGTTTCAAAATCAGGAAAGCACATATAATTCTTTTGGGGGTGGGGACAACGGTTGTCAAGACAGTTTCTCTTTGTAGCCCTGGCTGTCCTAGAACTCAGAGATCCACCTGCCCCTGCCTCCCAAGTGCTGGGATTAAAGGCCTGCGCCACCGCTTCTGGCTGACACACACAGTTCTTTAATCTTTCTTCTACCAGAGCTCTTAGGACCACTTCCTCTTTCTACACAAGTTCACACATCCATTGATTCCTCCTTTCTGTGTATGAGAAAGGCAACACCCAGATGGCATCACCAAACCCTGTGCATGCTTTAGATACCTCTAAAGCCCAGGAGACTACATGAGCATTTAAACAGATCCAGAAAATTCCTCTTTTTTTTTTTTTGGTTTTTTGAGACAGGGTTTCTCTGTGTAGCTTTGTACCTTTCCTGGAATTCACTTGGTAGTCCAGGCTGGCCTCGAACTCTCAGAGATCTGCCTGGCTCTGCCTCTCAAGTGCTGGGATTAAAGGCATGCGCCACCACCGCCCAACCCATAAGAACTCTTAAAAGAAAGTTTTTCTATTCTATCAATGATAAAAATCAGTGTTTCACATCACCTGTGGTCAATGCTTAAGCAATAACTTTTCATTAATCAATTTTTGAGAATTTTACATGTAAGTTCTCATTTACATAATTTCTTCTCTCCCTCCCCCCTTCTAACTCCTCCTACAGCCCCCTTACTCCTTCTCAAAGATCATAGATCTCAAAGATCACTCCTCTTATTCTTTATTAATGTTCACACATGCACACACGTTTATAAATACAGCATGCTAAATCCATTTAGTACTACTCATATATGTATGCTTTCTAGCTGACTACTTGGGACTGGATAACCTATCAGGGGCCCCTCCCTGAGATGACTGATCTTCTCAGCAGAGGTTAATTGCCTGTAACTCTTCATCTAGGGTTGGGCCTTATATTGCCCCCTAGATGGATTGACATGCTATTCACATTGGCATATCAGTTGGTGACATCATTTTTGGGGTCTTATGTAAGCAACCATATTGTTGAGATTTCATAAGTGTTATATCCCCATCATTTGAAGAGTCACTATCTCACAGCAGACTTCCTGGTCCTCTGGCTTGTACACTCTTTCCTCCTCATCTTCCATGATGTTCCCTGAGCCTCAGGTGTAAAGGTTGTGTTGTAGATTTAACAGATTGGGCTGGACACTCCATGGTGAGTTGATCTCTTCATTTTGATCAGACATGGCTTTCTGTAATGATCTCTGTCTGCTGTAAAAACTAGCTCCTTTGATGGGAAGTGAGAGCTGTACTGACCTGCAGATGTAAGGATAAGGATAAGGATAAGGATTTAGATCATAGTTAGAAGCTACATTGGTTCAGGAGTTGGTTCTCCTCTTAGACCCATGACCTCAGCAGGCACAGGCAGTGGGCTACGTTTATTTCCTTCTATTGAGTGAAACTTTAGTCTAATTATGTGGCTGCTGGTTACCCTGAGGATATATCTTGCTGTATCTGGAGCGAGGTGTGCCACTGTGAACAGGCCATGGTGGTGAGCTCAAGCAATATCTTTGAACTCACTCTCCTGCTGTGGGATGTTCTGTGTGTTAAATGAGTTGCTCTGATTGGTTAATAAATAAAGCACTGATTGGCCAGTAGCCAGGCAAGAAGTATAGGTGGGACAAGGAGGAAGAATAATTCTGGGAGGTGGAAGGCTGAGGCGGAGAGACACTGCCAGCCACCACCATGAAAAGTGAGATGTAAGGTACTGGTAAGCCACGAACCATGTAGCAACTTATAGACTAATAGATATGGGTTATTTTTTTTTTTTTTTTGAGCTGAGGATTGAACCCAGGGCCTTGCACTTGCTAGGCAAGTGCTCTACCACTGAGCTAAATCCCCAACCCTGATATGGGCTAATTTAAGATATAAAAACTAGATAACAAGAAGCCTGCTATGGCCATACAGTTTGTAAGCAATATAAGTCTCTGCATGTGTGGAGTGTTTACCCACCAACCCCACAACTCCCCAGAATTTTTTTGAGTGTGAGTAGCAGGAAATATTAGACAGAAGGATTTATATCACAGAGATAAACAGATAGAAAACAAAAGATAGCCTCCAGAGGGCCTGACTGTCTCTGCCCAAGGGTATTTATAGAGACGCCAAGGGGTGGAGCAAAAGACCCCTCCCCCAGCACAGCCAAGTGCAGGCCATTTCAGACACCTGCACTCAGGCCCATGGTCCTAATCATCCTCTATGCAGACCTGCTGGGTGAAGCCAGGAGGAACCTGAAAATGGGCTCCCATGTGCATGTTTACTTGGTTGGGTCTAAGCAGCTGCAGGACTGTTGGATGAGAGAGATTTGTCCTGACCATGGCCAGGCAGGACCAGGAAAACTCTAGCTACACTCTCCAGCCTCATTCAGTCAAGTTTTACAATGCTCATACATGGAAAAAAATAAACTAAAAATCAAGTGTTATTATTTACTAATTTCCAATATTGATAAAAATGTATTAAATTTATTGTTTATAGTTTAATTTTTAGGTTGTTTTTTGTTTGTTTGGTTTGTGTATTTGTTTCAGACAAGATGTAATTATGTAGCCCTGGCCACCGTGGAACTCTCTGTTAGAGCAGGCTGGTCTTGGACTCACAGAGATCTTCCTACCCAGAGATCTTCCAGCACCTGTCCTTCTTTTTTAGTTTTTGGATGTTTGAATAGCTGCCACACAGGAATTTTATAATTGGTCCTCCATTCCTTTCTCTAGAAGAAAGTGACCTGCTCCAGCTGAAAAGCTGAAGCCACATCACAGGAAATGAAGTTAAAACTGTTAAGTTTGGACTATGCTCTGCTCCAAGTTGTTCCATATTGTAAAAAACTGCATTCTTGGGCTGTAGCTTGCCCCAGCAGACTTAATTTTTCCAAGAAGACTTTGATTCTCTTTGGAGGAGAGGGCTGGCCACAGGCCTCAGTGGACACAGAAATCTCAGCCTCAGGTACCACCCATCCAGCACAGCTGATGAATTACTTAAGTCTGGAAGTAGAAAGGGAGCCAACCTATACATTTTTCATGTGAACTGAGTCTGTAGGGGTACACAGGTATATTAAAATCTAGTTGCTCAGCTATGTTCATATCAGCATTGTTTGTAATAGCCAGAACCTGGAAACAACCTAGATGCCCTTCAACTGAAGAATGGATAAAGAAAATATGGTACATATACACAATGGAGTACTACTCAGCAGAGAAAAACAATGACATCGTGAGGTTTGCAGGCAAATGGATGGATCTAGAAAAAATCATCCTGAGTGAGGTAACCCAGATTCAGAAGGACAAACATGGTATGTACTCACTCATAGGAGGATACTAGATATAAAACAAAGATGACTAGACTGCTACACAACTCCAGGGAGGCTACCTAGAAAACAGGACCCTAGGAAAGACACAGGGATCACCCAATGACAGAGAAATGGATGAGATCTACATGAACAACCTGGACGAGAGTGGGAGAAATGAAGGGCAAGGTTTGAGGGAAGGGAGGCTTGGGAAAACAGGAGATCCCAGCTGGATCAGGAACAGAAAGGGAGAACAAGGAATGGTAGACCATGATGGATGAGGACCACATGAGAACAGGAATAGGCAGAGTGCTGGAGAGGTCCCCAAAAATCCACAATG